>NC_052512.1:42492295-42657111 GCF_014356525.2 Nilaparvata lugens
CAGCTGATAATATACAACATTCACTTCTTCTTCTTCTTTTCTTTGAAAATTCATGAGGAGAAAAATTGTTTTTAAGTCAGCTGGAGAATTCATTGCATGCAATTACTACAGTTTTTCCATTCATTCATAACATCAGCTAAGGTTATTGCCCGAGCGGAGTGAGGTCTAAGAATCAAGTCGACGGTTTGGCATTTCTCTTAATGTTTAAATGTTTATATGTTGCGCATTTACAGCGAAACGCGGTAATAGATTTTCATGAAATTTGACAGGAGGTGTGTTCCTTTTTAATTGCGCGTCGTCGTATATACAAGGATTTTGGAAATTTTGCATTTCAAGGATATAATAAAAGGAAAATGAGCCTCCTTCACACGCCAATATTGGAGTAAAATCAGACTTTAGAATTATTCATCATAAATCAGCTGTCTAGTGGACTATAATACTACCCGTTCAAAAACATCGAACATCTTGAAAATGTATATTTCCATCAACGTTAGTAGACAGTTGACTACTAGTAGTTCTGTGACAGTAGACCTCACGCTCAGTAAGTTACATTGACCTGTTGTTATGTTTTCCTCAAAAATTAATAGATAATTTATCAATTTAAAATGTCTAGGAAAAATCCTAAAGAGCATAGAGCTTTCTGTCCTATCGTACCGTGACGTGTCGTCCCGAATGTGGGTGTGAGCGCTGTTATCAGGTCGGCTGCAACTGTCTACAACGTTGATGGGAACATACATTTTCAAGATGTTCGATGTTTTTGAACGAGTAGTATTATAATCCCTAGACAGCTGATTTATGATGAATACTTCTATAGTCTGATTTTTACTCTAATATTGGCGTATGAAGGAGGCTCCTTTTTCCTTTTATTATCCTTGAAATGCAAAATTTCCAAAAACCTTGTATATACGTCGACGCGCAATTTAAATGGAACATATCTGTAAAATTTCATAAATAGTACTTTATGTAACAAGTCCGGTAACGATAATTTACCGCATAAGTATGATGTTGTCTGCCCGAAACGTAGTTGAGGCAGAATTATCATACGAATGCGGTAAATAGTTACCGTACAAGTTATGTACAATATTTTTTGTATACTTATCTGAAAAGAATAATATTGCTGAGAAACAGAACCATTACCTGCTGCTGCTCGACTACTGCATTCTATAAACATGACCTAGCCCGTAGCGCCTAGTTCATAACAGACAGACCCTTCGAGCTCAAATAAAATAAACGGCCTAAATTATAAGATTTCAGATGAGTTCTTCTAACTTGAAAATCCTTAAATGAGTTCTTTAATTTTTGAGTAGGTATATTATTACTCAGATGTTATTAGGACTCAGTAGAGTCCTAACATACTCGCTGTAAGAGAAACATATGATCTCTTTACAGTATAGTATGCTGTAATGAAAATCACATGTTTTCTTGTTCTGCAAACGCTGTTTACCGGCTTGATTTATGCATGGAAAACAGCTGCAATTGAGTAAATATGATAAAAAAAGTATCACCGCGTTTTGCTGTAAAAGTGGAACATAGATATTAACATATAAACATAAAGAGAAATTCCAAACCGTCGACTTGTATCTCAGACCTCACTTCGCTCGGTCAATAATGATTCAACTGTGAATATTGTGGATTCAACAAGAACAGGTGACATTAGATAGTTGTGGATGAGAAAACTGCTTGAGGTCTACTGTTCACAGAACTACTATGTATAAAAGGAAAAAGGAGCCTCCTTCATACGCCGATATTAGAGTGAAAATCAGACTATAGAATTATTCATCATAAATCAGCCTACAAGTGATTACACAGATGTGTGGAGAAGCCAGTCTATTGCTGTATTTCCATAAGGTCTATAGTTTCAATCAGGTACTTGTGGATGAGAAAACTGTTTGAGGTCTACTGTTCACAGAACTACTAGTATTTTGTTTCATACAAAGGTATAGCAATTCACACATATACTTACATACACTCCAGTAGATACATGATATACAAATATATATAAACCAGATTCTCATATAATTTACTGGAGATATATTTACTAGAGTCCCCAATGCACGAAAGCAAGCTGTACTCAAATCCCTATATAAACCCTTTTCTGTGGAGGTTGTTTGTGGTACTGTAAGACCTACATACACTTCCAAAAACCCTTACCCCCACCACCCCTCTCCAGCCAACATAACTCTTGAAAGGGTTGCAATTGAGAGGGTGAGGGAGTAGGGAGAGAGGGAAACAAAGAAATTTATGTGGGAATTTATGTTCTGGCGACAGAGTACAGTGCAGCCTAGAAACAGCTTGGCTTGCTTTGACAGACCGGCTTTGCTTTTTCGTTTTTTTCTTCTTCTTCTTCTTCTTCTTCTTCTCCATTTTCTTTCTCAGTCTTCTTCTTCTCTCTCTTCACCTACTCCTTCTTGTTCTACTTCTCTTCCTATTCATTCTTTTCTTCTTCATCTTTTTCTTCTCATTTTTCATGCTCAGTCTTCTTCTTCTTCTCTTCTTCTTCCTCTTCTTCTTCCTCTTGTTCTTCTTCTCGTTCTTCTTCTTCTTCTCCATTTTCTTTCTCAGTCTTCTTCTTCTCCATTTTCTTTCTCAGTCTTCTCCTTCTCCATTTTCTTTCTCAGTGTTGTTCTTCTCTATCTTCACCTACTCCTTCTTAATCTTCTTCTCATCCTATTCCTTCTTTCTTTCTCCTTCTTCATCTTTTTCTTCTCTCATTTTTCATGCTCAGAGTCTTCTTCTTCTTCTTCTTCTTCTTCTTCTTCTTCTTCCTTCTCTTCTTCTTCTTCTTCTTCTTCTTCTCCTTCTCCATTTTCTTTCTCAGTGTTCTTCTTCTCTATCTTCACCTCTCCTTCTTAATCTTCTTCTCATCCTATTCCTTCTTCTCCTTCTTCATCTTTTCCCTTCTATTTTCAATGCTCAGTCTTGCTCCAGTCTTTCTTCTTCTTCTTCTTCTTCTTCTTCTTCTTCCTCTTCTCCTACTCTATCATCACCTTCTCCCTGTTCTTCTTGTTCTTATATCCTTCTCCTCCTCTCTCCTCTCCTTCTTTTTCTTAACCTTTCTCTTGCTGAGTCTTCTTCTTCTTCTTCTCCGTCTTATTCTATCTTCACCTTCTCCTCCTATTCCTACTCTCTCTTCTTCATCTTCTACCTCCCCTTTTCCTTGCTCAATCTTCTTCTCCTCTATCTCTATTTTCACTTTCTCCTTCTTGTTCTTGATCTTTTCCTTCTCCTTCTTTCACTTCTTCATCTTCTCCTTCTCCTTTTTTTTTTTTTCGCTCTTTTTTCTTCTTCTCCTTCATCTCTATTTTCAAATTCTCCTTCTTGTGCTTGATCTTTCCCTTCTCCTCCTTTTACTTCTTCATCTTCTCCTTCTCCTTTTTATTGCCCAGTCTTCTTCTGCATCATATTCTCCTTCTTCATCATTTTCTTCTCCTACTACTTTTTTCTCATTCTCTTTCTTCTTCTTTTTCCATCTCATTTTCTTCTCTTTCTCTATCTACTTCTTCTATTCCCACTTATTCCTCTTCTTCACCTACTTCGTCTCCTTTTTCCTTCTCCATCTTCTTTTCCTTCTCTATCTACTTCTTCACTCTTACTTCTATCTTCTTCTTCTTCTCCTTCTAATCCCACTTCTCCATTTCTCTTCTTTTTTTTCTTCTTCTCCTCCTCCTCGTCCACCTTCATCTTCTTCTCCTCCCCTCTCCTCCTTATCCACATGTCTCTCCCTTCTTCTACTTCTTCATCCAACTCTTTTTCTTCTTTTTTTCTAATCTTCTTCTTCTACTTCTTCCCCTTCTTCTTCTCCTTCTTCTTCTTCTCCTTCTTCTCCTTCTTGTCCTTCTTCCTCCCTTTCTTTTTCTCACTCCTCCACCCCCTACAGGGCTTTGGTATCCTGGTCGCCCCCAGAGAGACTTGCTTTTCAGCTAGTGCGAAATATTTATGTTGGCACTTCTGCAATCCTTTGCACTGTTCCAGTTGACAATCTCTCTTTCTCTATCACTCACTCTCTCACTCTCTATCTCCCTCTTTCTCACTCGCACTCTCTCCCTGTACTCCGTTCTCTGAGGGGACGAGTTTTTTGGTAAGAGTTAGTGGGCAGGATATATTGAATATGTTCCCTTAGAATGGACATTGATATGTCCAAAGCTCCGCCAATTTATGTACATCATTACAATATAATTATTATCTATAGTTTATATATTACAATTGCTTTTTCATATCATATACAGTTCAATATTATTTTCTTAGTCTATATCATGTAAATTCATCTATAATTTTGCTGTATGTGAGCTATTGTATATAAGTGTATAATCCAGTATTATTGTAATCTACATAATGAAATACTCAATCAATCAATCAATCAATCAATCTATCACCCTCTCTCTGATTCTCTCTCTCCTACTCACACTAGACTATAGGCCTATTTCCAATCCTTCAAGATTTCATCACTTCAGTTTGTCAAGTTTTCATAGAGCCTTGCGGGGGGCATGGGTTTCCTGCTAGTATAAACTCACTAGTAGTTCTGTGAACAGTAGACCTCGAGCTCTGTGTGTTTCATCGACTTGTTTTAGATTTTCCCGAAAATGAATGAATAATTTATCAATATAAAACTCACTAGTAGTTCTGTCAACAGTAGACCTCGAGCTCTGTGTGTTTCATTGACCTGTTGTTATGTTTTCTCAAGAATAAATAAATAATTCATCAATTTAAAATGTCTAGAAAACATCCTAAATAAACAAGAGCTTTCTGTCCTATCGGACCGTGACGTGTCGTCCCGAATGTGAGTGTGAGCGCTGTTATCAGGTCTGGCTGCAACTGTCTACAACGTTGATGGAAAGATACATTTTCGCCATACTGCACAGAAAGCAGCTGTTTTCCAGTCCCTGCAAAGTTCTGTGAGGCATTGTTTGCAGACGACTCTCGTCTGACGTCAGAACAGGTTTCTTTTCGGCCTAGGCCGGAAAGAGTACCGTTTCCAGCCGCTAACATGGAGCTAAGAAAGGTGATCAAAAAACAGCTGATCAAAAAACTTTTCATTATTTGTGTTCCTTTTTCAATATTTAAAACATTCATAATAATATCATCTTATTGTAATTTACAAGAATAAAAAATATAAACTCAACCTCCCACATAATTGAACATAATCTTTTAGGTTATTTAGACAAATCAAAAAAAAAATACTTGGACAATTTCCTGATATTCAGATTACCTCAGATTCGCTAGAGCTATCACCTTCCACTTCTGCTTTCGGAAGTGCTTAGTAACACTATTCTCATATATATACATATATGTTTATTTTTGTGTGTGGCGAAAAATAGCGTTCGCACCACGGGCAAAAATGTTTTTCCGGCTCTCAATCTTTTTTGAAAACCGATTTCGAACCAGAAAGATCTCATTTTCTGTTCTAGGTGCGAAATATACTATTTCAAAATGTTCAATGTTTTTGAAAGGGTAGTATTATAGTCCACTAGACAGCTGATTTATGATGAATAAGTATGATTTTTACGGTAATATTGGCGTTCAAAGGAGACTCCTTTTCCTTTTGTATTATCCTTAAAATGCGAAATTTCAAAAAACTGTATGTATACGTCAATTCCAAAAAGGAACATACCTGTCAAATTTCATGAAAACCTATCCCTGCATTTCGCTGTAAATGTGGAACATACATAAACATAAAGAGAAATGCAGAAACCGTCGACTTGAATCCTAGACCTCACTTTCGCTTCGGTCAATTACTCTTCAAGAATGAAAAATTGGATTCTAGTATGTTTATAAAAAGAGAAATGCGAAGCGTAGACTTGAATCTTAGACTCACTTTCGCTCGGTCAAGAAAATCATCATTGAATTGTATCATGATACGGAAAAAGCAATTTGGAATGTGATAATATTGGTACACATCTAAATAAGATATCTCTTTCAATATGGCATGTACTCGAGAGGGAGAAGAAAATGGGTGAAGAAGATGAAAAAAAGAAGAGGAAGAAGAAGAAGAAGAAGAGAAGAGAAGAGAAGAAGAGAAAGGAAAAAGAAGAAAATTGATTTGAGAGACATTTGGAGAGTTTTAGCACTTGAATAAGGGATGTGTATTAGATAGAGATAGAAAGTGGTGAAAAGTGTTCGCTTCATCCCTAGACAAGCCGAATCAGAAAACTCTATCTACCATGAGACAGGGGTGGGGGGTTGGTTAAATGGAAAGGGTGGAACACCTCCCATTGAAATGCTAATGGAACAGTTATTATAGAATAACATAAAACGGAACGTTTTTGCCGACGATTGAGATGAAAAGAAAATAGCACAGTTTTTCAGCCAGTAATTGGGTGCGTGAAGCGAGTTATAAGGTTCGCTGCAAGGCACATGTTTCAATTTTTCAATTTTCACTTCAATTATTTCGAAATACTGTTTTCCTTATGTCTTTTAGATTTCCCATCTTGTTCTTCGAATTGGATTTCAATTTATCTATCTCAAAAAAAATACTGTTCCATATGTCTTATAGGTAAAAACTAAAATTTTATCAGAGATTGACAATGGTGTAATAACCGAAACCGGTCTTTCTAAGTATCAATGAATCTGTGGTTTTTGACATTTTGTTAGTCTTTTTCTTTCAAAGCTATTCGTCTTATAGATCTCACATCTTGTCGTATATACTAGAATTCAATTATTATTAATTTTTCAAGAGTAATTTATCATTTCATATGGGATCTTCAATGAAACCCACCGATAAATTATTCTTTATTCCGGGCGCAAATTTCATTCCGAGGTCATTTGTGAATAACAGCCGCAGAAGATGTCTCATTTTCTCGTTAGGTTCAGCACTAGTAGTTCTGTGAACAGTAGACCTCATGCAGTATTCTCATCCACAAGTACCTAATTGAAACTATAGACCTTATGGAAATACAGCAATAGACTGGCTTCTCCACACATCTGTGTAATCACTTGTCAGCTGATTTATGATGAATAATTCTATAGTCTGATTTTCACACTCATATTGGCGTATGAAGGAGGCTCCTTTTTCCATCTATATTATCCTTGAAATGCAAAATTTCAAAAAAAATTAGTAAAAAACCAGTAACATTCTCACCTAAAATTTAAAATAAGCTGGAAATTCGAGAAAATGTGGTTATTTCAATTACAAACTTTTGACAACTGTTGATTCCATCAAATCATTCACTATGAAGAGATAGCAGACGTCGTGTGTTCCCAGCGTTATTGTCCTGTCACCAGCTGGCTCAGATCTTTGAATAGTAGTAGACTTGAGATGCGCGGGAACACTAGCGTCAGGTGATCAATTTTCATATCGGCAAGGAAAGTTGTGTGAGTGCGCCACACCACATTTTTTCCTTTTATATTATCCTTGAAATGCGAAATTCCAAAAACCTTGTATATACGTCGACGCGCAATAAAAAAGGAACATACCTGTCAAATTTCATGGAAATCTATTACCGCGTTTCGCCGTAAATGCACAACATATAAACATTAAGAGAAATGCCAAACCGTCGACTTGAATCTTAGACCTCACTTCGCTCGGTCAAAAATGTATAATTGATTAAAAAAATATTTTATCTTAAATATGAAAATTCATTATGAGAATATCGAGAATTATAATTTCTTGCCTAATAAAAAATAATTGATGATTTAAACGAGAATGAACAGTTAATAATATCACATCAATAAACCTGTATGTCTATAGAAGGCATTGACAAGACAGAGGATCGGCAACGCTGTTCTCTTATCTTTATACACTGCCATTATTACATGGACCTCATTATCGCACAGTAGTGAGGTCGCCGTTATAATGGCAGTGGAGAGAGATAGGAGAACAACGTTGCCGATCCTCTGTCTTGTCAATGCCTTCTATAGACATACAGGTTTATTGATGTGATATTATTAACTGTTCATTCTCGTTTAAAATAATCAATTATCCTATTATATTGAGCGAGCAATTTCTATATATTTTTCATGTGGTTATTTATATTTATTTATATCTGGTTATTTATGTTCATCGGATCTCGAAAACGGCTGTAACGATTTTCACGAAATTTGGAACATAGTAGGTTTATGATATAGGAATTCGATTGCACCAGGTCTCATACTTGGGAAAACTCGCTGAACGACATTTAGAGGATAGTTCATCCTTGGCTGAAACAGCTGTACTTTCGTCGTCTGTTGATAATAAAAATCAAAATATCGCATCCCGAAATTCATAAGCTGACATATAGCCAGCTGTAAAATATAAACACGATCATTTCAGAGAATTGTGTTCTGTTTATCAATAAATACGAATAACGAGCGAAGCTCGGTGTGCCGATATTATTTTATTAAACAAGAAATTATATTTCTCAATAATTTCATAATGAGTTTTCTTGAATGATCTATATATATAAAAGTGAAATGGCACTCACTCACTGACTGACTGACTCACCATCACTCACTCACTCACTCCCTCACTCGCATAACTAAAAATCTACCGGACCAAAAACGTTAAATTTTGGTAGGTATGTTCTTGGCCCTTTAGAGGCGCACTAAGAAATCTTTTGGCAATATTTTAACTCTAAGGGTTGTTTTAAAGGGTTTAAAGTTCGTCTTTTAGCATGTATATTCTTCTTCTCCCAATCTCTTAATTATAATTGAAATTTCCATATCATATGTTACTATAGAACTATAATCTAGATAGAGTACATCTTCGAAACAGTTGTTAACTGGCAACTGTGATCACTAAATTAATAATATTGTCAGGTTGGCATTAAGTTGAGTTGACTTTGTTAGGTTGGCACCAAGTTGAAGATTTAAATGCATTTATCGCGGAAAAATTGATTGGGCACTGCTATTTCAATCCTGGGAATATTATATTACTAGCCGTCAGGCTCGCTTCGCTCGCCATATCCGTTTAGCCAGACGTTTAGTCTGGATCCCCGACGGATTGTCCCAACATATGATAAAAATTCTCAAATGAAAAGTGCAGGCGAGCGAAGCGAGCCTGCTGATCTCATTTTTGAAATCCAGTCGGGGTCCAAAATTGGCTAGACGGATATGGCGAGCGAAGCGAGCCTGACGGCTAGTATTTAATATTTCGTTAATTAACTATTGATCATACATTGTTAAAAGACGATCTGGCAACACAGCAAAGCGAGAAAGAGATAGCGCTATCCGCTTTGATGAATGATAGACAAGGATAGCAATACCATTGCTAAACAAACACTGCCATTATAACGTGGACCCCAGGATAGATAGTATCTCCGGAATAGCCTCTGGAAAAAGCGTAAAATACCGGTGGCTACATTCTGCTTGTGTTAACTACTTTTTAATGAAGCTGGGGGTTGAACACCTGACAAGGGTTGGAATTTTATGGTCTACGCTGAGATTATAGTGAGTTTCATGTTTTAATGGCAGTATTCACTTTCTGTTGTATTTGTAATCTATGAAACCTGCAGCTTTCAATCATATGAGTAAGTAAAAATTATGGAAACAATTAGATATTTATTTCTTTCACAAGAATAATATGTCGGGCGATATCATTGGGGATCCCACTTGAAATGAAAAATCAGGTGTGGCGCACTCACACAACTTTCCTTGCCGTTATGAGAATTGATCACCTGACGCTAGTGTTCACGCGCAACTCAAGTCTACTTATAAACTAGTAGTTCTGTGTACAGTAGACCTCACACAGTATTCTCATCCACATGTACCTGATTGAAACTATAGACCTTATCGAAATTCAGCAATAGACTGGCTTCTCCACACATCTGTGTAATCACTTGTCAGCTGATTTATGATTAATAATTCTATAGTCCGATTTTCACTCTAATATTGGCGTATGAAGGAGGCTCCTTTTTCCTTCCCTTGCCCTATTACCAGAGGTAAGGAAAGTATTGATTTCCAAAAAAAAATTAAGGTACCCCAATTTCTGAATTTTTATACTTTCAAGGTCCCCTCAGTCCAAAAAAGTGGTTTTTGGGTATTGGTCTGTATGTGTGTGTGTGTGTGTGGTGTGTGTGTGTGTGTGTGTGTGTGTGTGTGGTGTGTGTGTGTCTGTGTATCTCATCTCCCAGATAACGGAATGACTTGAAATTCGGAACGTAGGGTCCTTACACTATAAGGATCCGACACGAACAATTTCGATTAAATGCTATTCAAGATAGCGGCTAAAATGGTGTAAATATGTTGTCAAAAACAGGGTTTTTCGCGATTTTCTCAAAAACGGCTCCAACGATTTCGATCAAATTTATACCTAATATAGTCATTGATAAGCTCTATCAACTGCCACGAGTCCTATATCTGTAAAAATCTCAGGAGCTCCGCCCCATCAATGGAAAGATTGATTTTAGATTCTTAATTATCAGCCCTCATACACAATTTAAACAACAAATTTCAAGTGGAAAAGATAGAGCATGGAAATCTCTGGAATCAATGCCCAGTAACATTTTCACCTAAAATTGAAAATAAGCTTGAAATTCGAGAAAATGTGATTATTAAATTGCAAACTGTTGGCAAGTGTTGGTTCTATTAAATCATTCACTACGAAGAGATAGCAGACCTCGTGTGTCTCCAGCGTTATTGTCCTGTTACCAGCTGTCTCATATCTTTGAATGACTTGAGATACGCGTGAACACTAGCGTCAGGTGATCAATTTTCATAACGGCAAGGAAAGTTGTGTGAGTGCGCCACACCAGATTTTTAATGTATGGAATTGAGAGCGTTTTTTCAACTTTGGAATGATATATTATCATCTCGATCATTATTATTGACCGAGCGAAGTGAGGTCTAGGATTCAAGTCGACGGTTTGGCATCTCTCTTAATGTTCAAATGTTTGAATGTTTAAATGTTGCGCATTTACGGCGAAACGCGGTAATATATTTTCATGAAATTTGACAGGTATGTTCCTTTTTTAATTGCGCGTCGACGTATATACAAGGTTTTTGAAAATTTTGCATTCCAAGGATAATATAAAAGGGAAAGGAGCCTCCTTCATACGCCAATATTAGAGTAAAAATCAGACTATAGAATTATCCATCATAAATCAGGTGACAAGTGATTACACAGATGTGTAGAGAAGCCAGTCTATTGCTGTATTTCCATATTAAGGTCTACAGTTTCAATCAGTTACTTGTGGATGAGAATATTGCGTGAGGACTACTGTTCACAGAACTACTAGTAGTAAAAATCAGACTATAGAATTATTCATCATAAATCAGCTGACAAGTGGTTATACAGATGTGTGGAGAAGCCAGTCTATTGCTGTATTTCCATAAGGTCTATAGTTTCAATCAGGTACTTGTGGATGAGAATACTGCGTGAGGTCTACTGTTCACAGAACTACTAGTAGTAAAAATCAGACTATAGAATTATTCATCATAGATCAGCTGACAAATGATTACACAGATGTGTGGAGAAGCCAGTCTATTGCTGTATTTCCATAAGGTCTATAGTTTCAATCAGGTACTTGTGGATGAGAATATTGCGTGAGGTCTACTGTTCACAGAACTACTAGTTAAAGGACGATCTGGCAACAGAGGAAAGCGAGTGAGAAATAGCGCTATCCGCTCTGTTGAATGATAGACAAGGATAGCAATACCATTGCTGAACAAACACTCCCATTATAACGTGGACATCACTATAGTGTTGGAACCTTAGACCAGTTATAGAATAGACACGCTGGGAAGTCTAGCCTCTGAAGCCTACATCTACTGTCATATCGCCAAATCGTGACGTCATCATCGGGTAGAAAACTTTCAGATTGTGTCTATTTTAGAAGGATGTAAATTATTATTAATTAAAATGATAAACTCCCGCTGGAATAGACATAATCTGCTATGTAAAACAATGTGAACAAACTCTACAGAAAAGTTTTCTATCCGCTGTGACGTCACGATTTGGCGATATGGCAGTAGATGTTGGCTTCATCGACATTCAGTATTAACATAGAAAAACGATAGCATAAGTAGATATCCCATGGTATAGGGCGTTTATGTCGCAACTTTTACTGTTATCCCAAGCCGATAAGTCACGTAGTTCTTTCCTATGCAGCTGTGTGACGCTGGTAGTCTCTCAAATTGTGCCGTTCATACACTATCACCCGAACAAAACAGTAAAAATTGACAATAATAGACAGTAATCGGCTTGAGATAACAGTAAAAGTTGCGACATAAATTCCCTATACCATGGGATATCTACTTATATGCTATTGTTTCTCTATGTGATTACACAGATGTAACTGGAGAAGCCAGTCTATTGCTGTATTTCCATAAGGTCTATAGTTTCAATCAGGTACTTGTGGATGAGAGTACTGCGTGAGGTCTACTGTTCACAGAACTACTAGTTAAAGGACGATCTGGCAACAGAGTAAAGCGAGTGAGAGATAGCGCTATCCACTTTGTTGAATGATAGACAGGGATAGCAATACCATTGCTAATCGAACACTGCCATTATAACGTGGACTTCATTAAAGTTCAATAGTCAGGTTCACGTTATAATGGCAGTGGATAGAGATAGAAGAATAGCGATGCCGATTCTCTGCATTAATTAATTATATTTCTACACTGTCAAAAACATAATTGGCATCGTTGTGGACCTAGAAAAGGATAGTACCACCGGCTTTGTCGAATGATAAACTAGGATAGCAAAACCAAAGTTGATCAAATACTGTCATTATAGCGTGGACCTTACTATAGTATCTCAGACCTCACTTCGCTCGGTCAATTATGATTCAACTGTGAATATTGTGATTCAACAAGAACAGGTGACATCAGGTACTTGTGGATGAGAAAACTGCGTGGTCTACTGTTAACAGAACTACTAGTATAAAAGGAGAAAGGAGCCTCCTTCATACGCCATTATTATAGTAAAAATCAGACTATAGAATTATTCATCATAAATCAGCTGACAAGTGATTACACAGATGTGTGGAGAAGCCAGTCTATTGCTGTATTTCCAGAAGGTCTATAGTTTCAATCAGGTACTTGTGGATGAGAATACTGCGTGAGGTCTACTGTTCACAGAACTACTAGTATAAAAGGAAAGAGGAGCCTCCTTCATACGCCAATATTAGAGTAAAAATCAGACTATAGAATATATTCATCATAAATCAGCTGACAAGTGATTACACAGATGTGTGGAGAAGCCAGTCTATTGCTGTATTTCCATAAGGTCTATAGTTTCAATCAGGTACTTGTGGATGAGAATACTGCGTGAGGTCTACTGTTCACAGAACTACTAGTATAAAAGGAAAGAGGAGCCTCCTTCATACGCCAATATTAGAGTAAAAATCAGACTATAGAATGATTCATCATAAATCAGCTGACAAGTGATTACACAGATGTGTGGAGAAGCCAGTCCATTGCTGTATTTCCATAAGGTCTATAGTTTCAATGAGGTACTTGTGGATCATAAACTGCCATTATAACGTGGACCTCACTATAGTGTTAGAACGGATTGAGTAACTGGAACGGGTAGAGTAACGGTGACTGGTTGATTAGTTGGATCTGTTACTTTATTAGTTGTACGTGTTGAAGCAGACTGCCGTGAACTTGATTTGTTCTTTTTTCGAAATCCAGTGCTGTGTTCTAAATCCCATTTCACCAGGCATTCATTAAACACAACATGCATTCTAACAGCCGGCTACATGTGAATTCCTCTCACCTGAGAATTCAGCAGCTGTTTCCTCACGTGTGAATGGACTTGCTTTGCCACAGTGAGGTACACGTTTATTCAATGACTAGTAGTCAGGCTCGCTTCGCTCGCCATATCCGTCTAGCCAGGGGGATCCGCCCCCTGGACCCCTGACTGAATCGTCCAAGAATAAGATGAGCAGGCTCGCTTCGCTCGCCTGCATTTTTCATTTGGGCATTTTTATCATATGTTAGGACAATCCAATCGGGGGTCCAGACTAAACGGTTGGCTAAACGGATATGGCGAGCGAAGCGAGCCTGACTGCTAGTAATATAATATTACCAGGATTGAAGTAGCAGTGCCCAATCAATTTTTCCGCGATAAATGCATTTCAATCTTCAACTTGGTGCCAACCTAACAAAGTCAACTCAACTTAATGCCAACCTGACAAAATTATTAATTTAGTTGCCAGTTAACAACTGTTTCGAAGAGGTACTCTATCTAGATTATAGTTCTATAGTAACATATGATATGGAAATTTCAATTATAATTAAGAGATTGGGAAAGAGAGATTGGGAAGAATATATGCTAAAAGACGAACTTTAAACCCTTAAAACAACCCTTAGAGTTAAAATATTGCCAAAAGATTCCTTAGTGCGCCTCTAAAGGGCCAACTGAACATACCTACCAAATTTGAACGTTTTTGGTCCTGTAGATTTTTAGTTATGCGAGTGAGTGAGTCAGTCAGTGAGTGAGTGAGTGAGTGAGTCAGTCAGACAGTCAATCAGTGAGTGAGTGCCATTTCGCTTTTATATATATAGATACCAGATCGTTTTCCAACACTTTGGAAGTATTTATTGATCAACACAGTTTTCAAAAAGTGTTATTTAATTTGGAGTCACTTTGCATGTGTGTGCCACAGTGCGGTACACGTTTATTCAACGTTACCAGATCGTTTTCCAACAGTTTAGAAGTATTTATTGATCAATACAGTTTTCAATCTCAGTTTTGAATAAGTGTTATTTAATTACTGGAAATAGTATATTTCGCACTTAGAGCAGAAAATGAGATTTTTCCGGCTCGAAAGTTATAAGAGCATAAATAGGAAAAATTGGTGGCAAACGTGTCTTTTTCAAAAATGTCACACTTTCAAGAGCGAGTATCTCGAAAACTAGAGGAGATATGAAGAAAATTGTGCGATGAATATTGTAGGAAATTATGTGAGCTTTAATTTGATATATTACATTCAAATCCTTAGGATACATCGGTTTTTGAGATATACGGCCTAGGTCGAGGACTAGAAAAGATTGAGAGCCTGAAAAACATTTTTGCTCGTGGTGCGAATGATATTTTTCGCCACACACAAATATAAACAATATATATATATATATTATATATATATATATATATATATGAGAATAGTTGTTTACTAAGCACTTCCGAAAGCAGAAGTGCAAGGTCATAGCTCTAGCAAATCAGAGGTAATCTGAATATCAGGAAATTGTCCATGTATTTTTATTTTCTATTCTGATTTGTCTAAATAACCTAAAAGATGATGTTCAATTATGTGGGAGGTTAGTTTTTACTTTTTTAAACGTTTAAACTTTTTTCCGAAAGCAGAGGTGGAAGGTGATAGCTCTAGCAAATCTGAGGAAATCTGAATTTCAGGAAATTGTCCAAGTATTTTTATTTTTTTTCTGATTTGTCTTAATAGCCTAAAAGATGATGTTCAATAATGTGGAGGTTGAGTTTATACTTTTTTATTCAAATGACAATAAGATGCTATTATTATAAATGTTTTAATTATTGAATAATGAACACAAAATAATGAAAAGTTTTTTGATCAGCTGTTTTTTGATCACCTTTTCTTAGTTCCATGTTAGCGGCTGGAAAGGGTACTCTTTCCGGCCTAGGCCAGAAAGAAACCTGTTCTGACGTCAGACGAGAGTCGTCTGCAAACAATGTCTTTCAGATCTACGTAGGGACTGGGAAACAGCTGCTTTCTGTGCAGTGTGGCTAAAATAAATTTCCGGGCCAATGAAATACTAGTAGTTCTGTGAACATTAGTCCTCACGCAGTATTCCCATCCATAAGTACCTGATTGAAACTATAGACTTTATGGAAATACAGCAATAGACTGGCTTCTCCACACATCTGTGTAATCACTTGTCAGCTGATTTATGATGAATAATTCTATAGTCTGATTTTCACTCTAATATTGGCGTATGAAGGAGGCTCCTTTATCCTTCTATATTATCCTTGAAATGCAAAATTTCCAAAAACCTTTCATATACGTCGACGCGCAATTTAAAAAGGAACATACCTGTCAAATTTCATGAAAATCTATTACCGCTTTTCGCCGTAAATGCGCAACATATAAACATTTGAACATTAAGAGAAATGCCAAACCGTCGACTTGAATCTTAGAGCTCACTTCGCTCGGTCAATTAACTGTACATTCTATAGTGAGGTCCACGTTATAATGAAAGGTGAGAAAGATAGGAGAACAACGTTGCCGAACCTCTGTCTTGTCAATGCCTTCTATAGACGGTAGCTGATACAGGTTTATTAATGTAATATTAACTGTTCATTCAGCTTTGAAATAATCAATTATATTTTATTAGCAAGATATTATATTTCTCAATACTTTCGTGAAGGATTTTCATAACTAGGATGAAATGTTTTGTTGATTAATCAACAAATCATTTTGTTCAATTCTACAATTATAAAAGATGATTTGGCATCAGAGCAAAGCGGGAAAGAAATAGCTCTATCCGCTCTGTTGAATGATAGACAAGGATAGCAACACCAATGTTAATCAAATACATGTGAGGACTTTCCGGGCTGGCAACTAATTTTTGGATAGTAGTTCTCATCGAATTTCCATCTAGCTGTTAACCCTGTTGTCAATGTTCGATTCCTGGGCTGGCAACTAATTTTTGGATAGTAGTTCTCATCGAATTACCATCTAGCTGTTAACCCTGTTGTCAATGTTCGATTCCTGGGCTGGCAACTAATTTTTGGATAGTAGTTCTCATCGAATACCATCTACCTGTTAACCTGTTGTCAATGTTCGATTCCTGGGCTGGCAACTAATTTTTGGATAGTAGTTCTCATCGATTACCATCTACCTGTTAACCTGTTGTCAATGTTCGATTCCTGGGCTGGCAACTAATTTTTGGATAGTAGTTCTCATCGAATTCCATCTAGCTGTTAACCCTGTTGTCAATGTTCGATTCCTGGGCTGGCAACTAATTTTTGGATAGTAGTTCTCATCGAATTACCATCTACCTGTTAACCCTGTTGTCAATGTTCGATTCCTGGGCTGGCAACTAATTTTTGGATAGTAGTTCTCATCGAATTACCATCTAGCTGTTAACCCTGTTGTCAATGTTCGATTCCTGGGCTGGCAACTAATTTTTGGATAGTAGTTCTCATCGAATTTCCATCTAGCTGTTAACCCTGTTGTCAATGTTCGATTCCTGGGCTGGCAACTAATTTTTGGATAGTAGTTCTCATCGAATTACCATCTACCTGTTAACCCTGTGTCAATGTTCGATTCTGGGCTGGCAACTAATTTTTGGATAGTAGTTCTCATCGAATTTCCATCTAGCTGTTAACCCTGTTGTCAATGTTCGATTCCTGGGCTGGCAACTAATTTTTGGATAGTAGTTCTCATCGAATTACCATCTACCTGTTAACCCTGTTGTCAATGTTCGATTCCTGGGTGGCAACTAATTTTTGGATAGTAGTTCTCATCGAATTCCATCTAGCTGTTAACCCTGTTGTCAATGTTCGATTCCGGGCTGGCAACTAATTTTTGGATAGTAGTCTCATCGAATACCATCTACCTGTTAACCCTGTTGTCAATGTTCGATTCCTGGGCTGGCAACTAATTTTTGGATAGTAGTTCTCATCGAATTTCCATCTAGCTGTTAACCCTGTTGTCAATGTTCGATTCCTGGGCTGGCAACTAATTTTTGGATAGTAGTTCTCATCGAATTACCATCTAGCTGTTAACCCTGTTGTCAATGTCTGCAGTAGCAGAAGTTTTCGAGGTTGATTTACAGCATTTATTTAGGATTTTCGTTAAATAATAATTATTTATCAAATACAGCCATTATAACATTGACCTCACTCTAGGAAGATGATACATAGACCACCACAAATGATACAGTATCATCTGAACTTGATACACAACACCATGATTTTATACAAAACTTCAAAACTTTGGCAACAGTGCAGAGGTAAGGAAGGATAGCGCTATATGATTTTGTGAAATGATAGACAAGCATAGCAACACCAATGTTAATCAAATACTGCCATTATAACGTGGACCTCACTAAAGGAAGATGATACATAGACCACAACAAAATGATACAGTATCATCTGAGCTTGATACACAACACCATAATTTGATACAAAACTTTCAAACATTGGCAACATTGCAGAGGTAGAGAAGGATAGCGTCATCTGCTTTGTGGAATGATAGACAAGGATAGCAACACCAATGTTAATCAAATACAGCCATTATAACGTGGACCTCAATATTGGAAGATGATACAGTATCAACACAATATGATACAGTATCATCTAAACCTTATACACAACACAATGATTTGATACAAATATAGCTCCAAAAACCTGGGAGAAACCTTTTTTCAACTCTGTATTGAAATTCAAATCTGGCTTTACACACAGGACATTTTCACTATAGGTAGATGATACAGTATCAACACAAAATGATACAGTATCATCTAAACTTGATACACAACACCATGATTTGATACAAATATACCTCCAAAAACCTGAGAGAAACCTTTCTTTTTTCAACTGTGTATTGAAATTCAAATCTCGCTTCACACACAGGAGATTTCCACTATTGGTAGATGATACAGTATCAACACAAAATGATACAGTATCATCTGAGCTTGATACACAACACCATGATTTGATACAAATATAGCTCCAAAAACCTGAGAGAAACCTTTTTCCAACTCTGTATTGAAATTCAAATCTCGCTTTACACACAGGAGATTTTCACTATAGGTAGATGATACAGTATCAACAAAATATGATACAGTATCATCCAAACTTGATACACAACATCATGATTTCATACAAATATAGCTCCAAAAACCTGAGAGAAACCTTTTTCCAACTCTGTATTGAAATTCAAATCTCGCTTTACACACAGGAGATTTTCACTATAGGTAGATGATACAGTATCAACAAAATATGATACAGTATCATCCAAACTTGATACACAACATCATGATTTCATACAAATATAGCTCCAAAAACCTGAGAGAAACCTTTTTCCAACTCTGTATTGAAATTCAAATCTCGCTTTACACACAGGAGATTTTCACTATAGGTAGATGATACAATATCAACACAAAATGATACAGTATCATCCAAACTCGATACACAAAACCATGATTTGATACAAATATAGTTCCAAAAACCTGAGAGAACCTTTTTCCAATCTGTATTGAAATTCAAATCTCGCTTTACACACAGGAGATTTTCACTATAGGTAGATGATACATATCAACACAAAATGATACAGTATCATCCAAACTCGATACACAAAACCATGATTTGATACAAATATAGTTCCAAAAACCTGAGAGAAACCTTTTTCCAAATCTGTATTGAAATTCAAATCTCGCTTTACACACAGGAGATTTTCACTATAGTTAGATGATACAGTATCAACACAAGATGATACAGTATCATCTGAGCTTGATACACAAAACCATGATTTGATACAAATATAGCTCCAAAAACCTGAGAGAAACCCTTTTTCAACTCTGTATTGGAATTCAAATCTCGCTTTACACACAGGGGATTTTCACTATAGGTAGATGATACAGTATCAACACAAAATGATACAGTATCATCTAAGCTTGATACACAACAACATGATTTTATACAACTTTGATACAAATATAGCTCCAAAAACCTGAGAGAAAACTTTTTCTTACACTGTATTGAAATTCAAATCTCGCTTTACACACAGGAGATTTTCACTATAGGTAGATGATACAGTATCAACACAAATGATACAGTATCATCTGAACTTGATACACAACACCATGATTTGATACAAATATAGCTCCTAAAACCTGAGAGAAACCTTTTTCTCACTCTGTATTGAAATTCAAATCTCGCTTTACACACAGGAGATTTTCACTATAGGTAGATGATACAGTATCAACAAAATATGATACAGTATCATCTAAACTTGATACACAACACCATGATTTGATACAAATATAGCTCCAAAAACCTGAGAGAAACCTTTTTTCAACTCTGTATTGAAATTCAAATCTCGCTTTACACACAGGAGATTTTCACTATAGGTAGATGATACAGTATCAACACAATATGATACAGTATCATCTAAACTTGATACACAACACCATGATTTGATACAAATACAGCTCCAAAAACCTGAGAGAAACCTTTTTTCAACTGTTTATTGAAATTCAAATCTCGCTTTACACATAGGAGATTTTCATATTATAGACTTTCTTTAACAGACTTTAAGTTGTCCTATGGCTGTAAGTTAGCACGTCGTACTTGCAGGCTGCAAAAGTTGTCAACTTGTAGAGCTGTAAAGTTGCAAAAGATGCAAAAGTTGCTGAGCAGGTTGCTTCCTGGTTCCAGACTCTAGACTTGGCGGCCCAATTATAGAGGAAGAAAAAGAGTAGAAGATGAAGAAGAAGAAGAAGAAGATGAAGAAGGATGAGGAGGAGAAGGAGGAGGAGGAGGAGGAGGAGGAGAAGAAGTAAGAAATGTAGAAAAGTTTGAAGAACAAGGAAGGAGGAGAGGGACAAGAAGGGGAAGGAGAAGAATTAGTAAAGAAGAAGAAGGAGAAGGAGAAGAATTAGTAAAGAAGAAGAAGGAGAAGAATTAGTAAAGAAGAAGAAGGAGAAGGAGAAGAATTAGTAAAGAAGAAGAAGGAGAAGAATTAGTAAAGAAGAAGAAGAAGGAGAAGGAGAAGAATTAGTAAAGAAGAAGAAGGAGAAGAATTAGTAAAGAAGAAGAAGGAGAAGAATTAGGAAGAAGAAGGAGAAGGAGAAGAATAGTAAAGAAGAAGAAGAAGAAAGAGGATAGGGGAGGAGAAGAAGAAGTAAAAAATGTAGAAAAGTTTGAAGAACAAGGAAGGAGGAGAGGGTTAAGAAGAGGAAGGAGAATAATCAGTAACGAAGAAGAAGGAGAAAGAGAAGAAGAGGTAGGAGGATGAGTAGGAGTGGGAGGAGTAGAAGCTGGTGGAGGAGGAGGGGGAGGAGGATGATGAGGAGGAAACGAACACAAAGATGGAGAGGGAGGATTGGTAGAGAAGGGGAGGAGGAGAAGAATGAGATTGATTGATTGATTGATTGATTGAGTACTTTATTTATGTAGATTACAATATATACTGGCTTATACACTTATATACAATAGCTTACAATACAGCAAAATTATAGATGAATTTACATTATATAGACTAACAAAATAATTATTGAACTGTATATGATATGAAAAAGCAATTTGTAATATAATAACTATAGATAATTATATTGTAATGCATGTACATAAATTGGCGGAGCTTTGGACATATCAATGTCCATTCTTCGGAAAGAATTTCAAAAATATCCTCCCCACTAACTCTCTACCAAAGAGGAGGAGACGAAGGTAGAGGAGGAGAAGAAGTAAGCGGTGTGGAGAAGTTGGAAGAACATGGAAGAAGCAGAGGGAGAAATACAGAAAAAGAAGAAGGAGAATATGGAGATGGAGAAGTAGAAGAAGAAGAAGACAGGAGAGGGAGAAGAAGAAGAAGATGAAGCAGGTGAAGAAGAAGAAGAAGTAGGGGAAGAAGAAGGAGAACAAGAAAAGAAAAAGAAGAAGAAGACGCAGAAAGTTGAGTATGTTGGAAGATGTTTGCAAGATGGAATGAATGGCGGTTCAAATTATCTACATAGAGCTGTGTGCTGCAGCTGTATTCTATGCAAGACATGATGAATACATTCACATTTCTGCCATCAATGGGCAATCTTCTTCTTCTCCTCCTTCTCCTTCTCCTTCTTCATCTTCTTCTTCTTCTTGTCCTTGAACATCTCAATGGGTTCACCACACGTCTCTGTTCCTTAAAAATGATGTCGTTTCAAAGCTCCTGTCCATTCTCCCCATTTTCATCTTTATTCTAACCTTCTTCTACTTCTCCTTCTACTCCCTCACCTTCTTCTTTTTCTCCTTCTACTCACTCACCTTCTTCTTCTCCTCCTTCTTCATATCTTCTTCTTCTTCTCAATTACTCATTTCTTATTTTATTCTTTTTCTCTCTTTCGGCTCATGAGTATGCAATACCTTCGGAACATTCTCGTTTAATGGTTTTTCTTCATTCTCCCCATTTTCTTCTATAGTGAGGTCCACGTTATAATGGCAGTGGATAAAGATAGAAGAATAGTGATGCCGATTCTCTGCATTAATTAATTATATTTCTACACTGTCAAATACATAATTGGCATCGTTGTGGACCTAGAAAAGGATAGTACCACCGGCTTTGTCGTATGATAGATAAGGATAGCAAAGCCAAAGTTGATCAAATACTGTCATTATAACGTGGACCTCACTATAATTCTACTGTGTTGACAGTCACCGATTATAAATGTATCCGATAATGTATCACCTCTATCAGGTTTGAAATTTATTTCCGAGTAATAAATAGAGACTAAGCCAAGCAAATGAGAGAGAATTGGAGTTAAAGAGAGACAGAAAAGGTATAGGGGAAGTTTAAGAAAGAGCTTAGGTAAGGCTAAGCTATAAAAAATGTCATCGGGATAATTTACAGAATGAATTATCCGTTAATGCATCCTTTATCACTTTTCATTGTCGGTGGAAAATTATTTATCTCAGAGTTTTTCTCATTTGTGGGGTTTTCTTTTCCAGCGCTTTTCTATCGATATAATTTTTTTTGAGAGGAAGTAATATAAGCCAATGAGAGGGGAGAGGAACAGAACGATAGAGTGAGTGTGTGTGAGTGTGAGAGATTGATTGATTGAGTACTTTATTTATGTAGATTACAATATATACTGGCTTATACACTTATATACAATAGCTTACAATACAGCAAAATTATAGATGAATTTACATAATATAGACTAAGAAAATAATTATTGAACTGTATATGTTATGAAAAAAGCAATTTGTGATAACTATAGATGATAATGTTATGCATGTACATAAATTGGCGGAGCTTTGGACATATCAATGTCCATTCTTCGGAAAAAATATTCAAAATATCCTCCCCACTAACTCTCTACCAGAAAGAGAGAGAGTGTGTGAGAGAGTGAGAGCGATTGAGGTTGGAAGAGGGTTTCAGTGTACACTAACCAATTCACGACTATATTGACACAGTATACGTACAATATGGAAACTTGGCTATAGTGAGGTCCACGTTATAATGACAGTATTTGATCAACTTTGGTTTTGCTATCCTTGTCTATCATTCGACAAAGCCGGTGGTACTATCCTTTTCTAGGTCCACAACGGTGCCAATTATGTTTTTGACAGTGTAGAAATATAATTAATTAATGCAGAGATTGGTGTCGCTATTCTTCTATCTTTATCCACTGTCATTATAACGTGGACCGCACTATAGTACCCTGGCGCAAAAATCCGCCATCTTGTTAGGAAGTTGTAATAGTATTGATGGGAGGTTCGGATCACTTTAGTGATCCGGATCAATTGATCTCGTTCACTGCCACGAACCAATCAAAATACAAGGATTGGATCTTTCTAAGGTCACGTGACGTGTCTAGTAATTTTTACTTTCCTTGCCCTATTACCATAGTGGAAAGTATTGCTTTCCAAAAAAATTAAGGTACCCTAACTTCAAGTTTTCTATACGTTTCAAGGTCCCCTGAGTCCAAAAAAGTGGTTTTTGGGTATTGGTCTGTGTGTGTGTGTGTGTTGTGTGTGTGTGGTGTGTGGTGTGTGTGTGTGTGTGTGTGTGTGTGTGTGTGTATATGAGTGTTAACGTTATGAGTGTCTCCTAGTTAACGGAATGACTTGAAATTTGGAACGTAAGGTGTAAATAAGGATCCGACACGAACAATTTCGATCAAATTCAATCAAAGATGGCGGCTAAAATGGCAAAAATATTGTCAAAAACAGGGTTTTTCGCGATTTTCTCGAAAACGGCTCCAACGATTTTGATCAAATTCATACCTAAAATAGTCATCGATAAGCTCTATCAACTGCCACAAGTCCCATATCTGTAAAAATTTCAGGAGCTCCGCCCCATCAATGCAGATAGAATCCCAATTATCAGGCTTCAGATACAATTGAAACGAAAAAAATCAAGTGGAGTAGATTGAGCATGAAAATCTCTACAATTAATGTTCAGTAACATTTTCACCTAAAATTGAAAATAAGCTTTAAATTCGAGAAAATGTGATTATTCAATTGCAAATCAATGTTGATTCTATTAAATGATTCACTATGAAGAGATAGCAGGCCTCGTGTGTCTCCAGCGTTATTACCCTGTCACCAGCTGGCTCAAATCTTTGAATAGTAGACTTGAGATGCGCGGGAACACTAGCGTCAAGTGATCAATTTTCATAACGGCAAGGAAAGTTGTGTGAGTGCGCCACAACAGATTTTTTACCACGTAAAAAGCATTGGTTGGATAGGCGTTTGTTTTAGAGTTTCCATTCTGTATGTATTCTGTGATGGTGAGGTCCACGTTATAATGGCAGTGTTCGATCTTTTGTATTGCTATCCTTGTCTATCATTCGACAAAGCAGATAGCGCTTTCTCTTTCTCGCTTTGCTCTGTTGCCAGATCAACTTCCACCTTCCAAAACATTGACAGACATAACCTTTGTTGTAATTAAATATCAACATTAATGCAATAAACATAATATATATTATAAAAACATAATTATTGAACAATTGTATCGATATCGGGGCACCGAGCTCGTTATCTGATATATAAAAGCGAAATGGCACTCCCTCACTGACTGACTCACTCACTCACGCACTCACTCACTCACTCCTCCACTCACTCACTCACTCACTCACTCACTCGCATAACTAAAAATCTACCGGACCAAAACGTTCAAATTTGGTAGGTATGTTAAGTTGGCCCTTTAGAGGCGCACTAAGAATCTTTTGGCAATATTTTAACTCTAAGGGTTGTTTTCAAGGGTTTAAAGTTCGTCTTTTAGCATGTATATTCTCTTCTCCCAATCTCTTTAATTATAATTGAAATTCCCTATCATATGTTACTATAGAACTATAATCTAGATAGAGTACCTCTTCGAACAGTTGTTGACTGGCAACTAAATTAATATTTTGTCAGGTTGGCATTAAGTTGAGTTGACTTTGTTAGGTTGGCACCAAGTGGAGATTTAAATGCATTTATCGCGGAAAAATTGATTGGGCACTGCTACTTCAATCCTGGGAATGTTATATTACTAGCAGTGAGGCTCGCTTCGCTCGCCATATCCGTTTAGCCAGCCGTTTAGTCTGGACCCCCGACTGGATTGTCCTAACATTATGATAAAAATGCCCAAATGGAAAATGCAGGCGAGCGAAGCGAGCCTGCTGATCTCATTCTTGGACGATCCAGTCGGGGGTCCAGGGGGCGGAGCCCCCGGGCTAGACGGATATGGCGAGCGAAGCGAGCCTGACGGCTAGTTCATTAATAAACAAAACACAAATGGTGTTTATATTTCACAGCTGGCTATAATAGGTCTCTTATGAATTTCGGGGATGCGATATTTTGATTTTTCACATACTCACTTATTACTCTTCTTACTCTATTGTTTCTCTATGCTATAGGCATATTGGTCCTTTCTGATCATGTACTTGATTTGTGTATTATGGAAGATTGTGTATGAAAAAAGAGAGAGAAGAATGCTGGAGTCTATTAGAATGAAACAGATTCCAGGAGGGTGAGAAAAGTATTTTTTTGATTCCAACATGCCACCCTATAACAAAATGTTTTGAAGCACTGCAGAAATTGTTGGTATTCACGAACAACCCCTCTTGAAGCGTTGCTGAAATTGTTCATGAAATTCATGATATTCATGAAAACATTGTTTTTCAACCCCAAAACTTTTACACCGAAAAACACGCAGCGCAATAAAATGAAATAGCCACGATGAATCATTATCCCCACACAAAATGGTTTCCGGGTTAAAAGCTATACGGTAACAGTAATTCAGTGATAACGTGGGGTTATTTTAGAGTGAGTGAGAGAGGGTGTGATGGTGATTGAAAGAGATAGATAGAGAGAGTGATAGAGAGAGAAAAAGATAGATAGATAGGAAGGGAGAGTGAGAGAGACAGAGAGAGAAAGAGTGATAGAGAGAGATTGAGGAAGATTGATAGATAGATGGAGAGAGAGAGAAAAGGGTAGATAGATTGATGGGGAGGAAAAGAGAGTGAGAGAGAGAGAGCGAGTGAGACAGAGAGAGAGAATGAGTAAGAGAGAGAGAAGAAGATAGATAGATAGATAGAGAGAGTGAGAGAGAGAGAGAGGTAGATAGATAGAGATTGAGTATTGATTGATTGATTGAGAGAGAGGGAGCGAGCAGGAGAGAGAGAGAGAAAGGGTGATAGTGTGAGAGAGGAAGATAGATGGATAGGGAGAGAGAAAGAGAAAGAGAGAGTGAGTGTGAGAGAGAAAGAGGGAGTGAGAGAGACAGAGTGAGAGAGGTGGATAGATAGAGATTGAGTATTGATTGATTGATTGAGAGAGAGGGAGCGAGCAGGAGAGAGAGAGAGAAAGGGAGATAGTGTGAGAGAGGAAGATAGATGGATAGGGAGAGAGAAAGAGAAAGAGAGAGTGAGAGAGAGTGACAGAGTGAGAGAGAAAGAGGGAGTGAGAGAGACAGAAGGAGAGAGGTGGATAGTATTGATTGATTGATTGAGAGAGAGGGAGCGAGCAGGAGAGAGAGAGAGAAAGGGAGATAGTGTGAGAGAGGAAGATAGATGGATAGGGAGAGAGAAAGAGAAAGAGAGAGTGAGAGAGAGTGACAGAGTGAGAGAGAAAGAGGGAGTGAGAGAGACAGAGTGAGAGAGGTGGATAGATAGAGATTGAGTATTGATTAATTGATTGAGAGAGAGGGAGGGAGAGGGAGCGAGAGAGTGAGAGAGAAAGAGAGGTAGTGAGAGAGGGGAAGATAGATGGATAGGAAGAGATAAAGAGAGTGCGAGAGTGTGAGTGGGAGAGAGTGATAGAGAGAGAAAGATAGATGAATAGAGAGAAAGAGAGAGTGAGAGAGATAGAGTGATTGAGACAGAGAGAGACAGAGTGAGATAGTGATAGAGAGAGAGGAAGATGGATAGATAGATAGAGAGAGAGAGTGGGAGAGTGTGACAGATAGAGAAATAGAGATACAGAGTGAGAGATGAATAGAGAGAGGGAGAGTGGGATAGATGGATAGATAGAGAGGGAGAGTGAGATAGAGAGAGTGAGAGAGAGTGAGAGGAAGATAGATAGATAGAAAGAGAGAGAGGGAGTGAGAGCGATAGATATGGAGAGAGTGGTGGATAGATAGATAGAGATTGATTGATTGATTTTTATTATTACTTGCTAGGTCCCGATAGAGAGGGAGGGAGAGAAAGAGAGAGAGATAGTGAGAGAGAGGAAGATAGATACATAGATTGATTGATTGATTGAGTACTTTATTTATATAGATTAGAATATATAATACTTATAGATAAGGCTTATACAGTTATATACAATAGCTTACAATACAGCAAAGTTTTAGATGAATTTACATAATATAGACTAAGAAAATAATTATTGAACTGTATAGGATATGAAAAAGCAATTTGTCATATAATAACTATAGATAATAATCATATTGTAATGCATCTACATAAATTGGCGGAGCTTTGGACATATCAATGTCCATTCTAAGGAAACAATATTCAATATATCCTCCCCACTAACTCTCTACCAAAGAGAGAGAGAGAGTGAGAGGGGAAGATAGATAGATCGGGAGAGAGAGAGATAGAGAGAGAGAGAGATAGTGTGAGAGAGGAAGATAGATAGATAGGGAGCGAAAGAGAGTGGGTGAGGAAGATAGATAGGGAGAAAAGAGAGAGAGAAAGAGTGAGGGAGAGAGAGAAAGAGATAGGGAGGGATAGAGAGAGAGAGTGAGAGTGATTGTGGGTGAGAAGGTGTGTGAGAGAGGAGTAACATCGGGATATCTATGAGGCTTATTCCTATTTTTTGTCGGTAATTTATCTATATTTCCAGTCAATATCATACATTTTCATTTGAAAACCACGCAGTTATTCCAAAAAATCTGTTAACAGTGGTTGTAATATTTCTTCTCGACACCAAAAAAAAAAAAAAAAAAATAATAATAATGGGATCCACTTTTTACTTTCCTTGCCCTATTACCATAGGTAAGGAAAGTATTGCTTTCCAAAAAAAATTAAGGTACCCTGATTTCAAGTTTTCTATACGTTTCAAGTCCCCCTGAGTCCAAAAACATGATTTTTGGGTGTTGGTCTGTATGTGTGTGTATGTGTGTGTGTGTGTATGTGTGTGTGTGTGTGTATGTGTGTGTGTGTGTGTATGTGTGTGTGTGTGTGTATGTCTGTGAACACGATAACTCCATTCCTAATTAACCGATTGACTTGAAATTTCAAACTTAAGGTCCTTATACCATGAGGATCCGACAATAAGAAATTCAATAAATTCAATTCAAGATGGCGGAAAAATGGCGGATAATTACTAAAAAACCATGTTTTTTTTCACGATTTTCTCAAAAACGGCTGTAACGAATTTTTTTCAAATTCATACCATGGATAGCTATTTATAAGCCCTATCAACTGGCATGAGTCTCATTTCTAGGAAAATTTCAGGAGCTCTGTAATATTCTTGAGAAAAATGGCGGATAATGACGAAAAAAACCATGTTTTTCACGGTTTTCTCGAAAACGGCTCTAACGATTCTCTTCAAATTCATATCATTGATAGCTATTTATAAGCCCTATCAACTGGCATGAGTCTCATTTCTGGGAAAATTTTAGGAGCTCCGTAATATTATTGAGAAAAATGGCGGATAATGACTAAAAACCATGTTTTTTTTCACGATTTTCTCAAAAACGGCTGTAACGAATTTTTTTCAAATTCATACCCTGTGTAGTTATTTATCAGATCTATCAACTGGCATGAGTCTTTTTTCTGGGAAACTAATGGGGGGTCCACCCTATCCTTGAGAAATGGACTTTGTAACCTCCATCTCGTGCATGAGGTAGGTAGGTAGGTAGAGCAGTTTATAAAAAGTACACAGTCATAGTCAAGATCTGTAGAACAGCTGTTTTGACGACTTTAAAAAAATCATCTAATTTCACAATTTACACGAAGGAAAAAGTACTCTGAAAACAATAATTATATATACACATATACAGTAGTCTGATCGTAGTTGCAAATAATATGTTGCCGCCAATAATTGTCATGATGTTATTCCCCTAAATTATTCTTGTTTGAGAATGAGGCTTACAGTTCAATGAGCAAGGAAAGTTGTGTGAGTGTACCACACCAGATTTTTATTCAGTGAAAATCATAGATCAGCTTAGTAGCTTTATCGTGCCAGATATCCAAGGATCTAGCATCACCCACGCACAAGCCTAAGAGCTCATGTGGGCTTCACCCTCAGTATGGTTGACCGAATGTAGTGAGGTCTATGTTTCAACTTGAACTTTTGTCTGTCTGTATGTAACGCGATTACGGCCAAACGCGTTGATAGAATTCGATGAGATTTGGCAGGAATATTCCTTTTTCAACTGCGCGTCGATGTATACACAAGGTTTTTTCACTTATTATTTTTCCCTACATAACGGTTAAACATACGAAATTGAAACTTTGCACGATTATTTATAGGAACTGTACAAATTTTGAAAAAAAAATTATAATTTTTCAAATTTATAAAACAAAATGACGGTCATTTAAAATCTTGTTTCTTTAATAATTCAGTAACCGTTGATTTTACAAAAACTTTACAAGAATAACATTTTTTAGTAAATTTAATTGTCTATCGATTGGTATCAGATTTTGCAAGATTGGACCAATATTAAATGAGATATGGCAGCCTTAACGTCGATCGCTTAGCTCTAGGGACAAACTAATTCCGCTAGATCGCTCCAGCTGTACTATTCACTTGCTGCCCGAGCATAGCAGGCGTAAAACCGTGCTTTAAAGGTACACATACCAGCGGCTATTATTGTGTCTATAAAAGAAGTTTGAGCATCAACTTTATTCACCAAGAACAGCGCTACAAGTTGCTATGAATTTGAAGTCTATAGAACGAACATTGAATGTGAAAAAGGAGTTTCAAATGCATAAAAATTCGATTTTTCTCAGATTTTCAAAAACAAAGTTGACGTAATTTTTGATATATTGAAGAGGAGACTTGCATATTTTTCTCAAATTTTTCTGACCAGTAGCATAGAGGAACAATAGCGTAAGTAGATATCCCATGGTATAGGGCGTTTATGTCGCAACTTTTACTGTTATCCCAAGCTGAGAGTCCATGTAGTTATTTCCTGTGAAGCTTTATGACGCTAGTAGTCTCTCAAATTGTACCGTTCATACACTCTTGCCCGGTCAAAACAGTAAAAATCGACAATAATCGACAGTAATTGGCTTGAGATAACAGTAAAAGTTGCGACATAAACGCCCTATACCATGGGATATCTACTTACGCTATTCTTTCTCTATGCCAGTAGTTTTTGTAGAGTATGTGTACCATCTGCCTCAAAAAAGTGACTTTTGAAGCCCTATTGTTAGGTAACAGAGACTGATAAAAATATTTCAATTGCATAGATTATGTCCTAAGAACCTGTCCAATAGATTGGAAAAAGGAAAAAAAATTGAACAATAAAATTATTGATTGCACAGCTTTAATGATAGGTGACCACTGAAAGTTTGTTGCAGTGCAAACCAAGGCATACTGATAGAGTCGCCTCAATGATGCGATAATCTCTGATTGTAATTAATTGTAGATAGGTTTTTCACCCAGGAACAATGCCCTAGAGTAGAATAGAATAGAATAGAATGACTGCCTTTATTCTATACCTAGGAGGACGAAGTTAGGGCGTAGTCGGCCCCTTATTGATAGAGAGTATTGATAGAGAATTATAATTATTTAACAAAAATCCCAAATAAATGCTGCAAATCACCCGGAAGACTTCTGCTACTGCAGACATTGACAACAGGGTTAACAGCTAGATGGAAATTCGATGAGAACTACTATACAAAAATTAGTTGCCAGCCCGGGAATCGAACCCGGTACCTCCCAATTGCTAGTCAGGAATGCTTACCCTCGCACCAAACTGACAATCTCTGGATAGCAGCGCTCATTTTATACGAAGCCATAGCGGCCAACCTGTTTACATATGGAATTAAATAGAGAATGCATTTATTCAAATGCTAATTAATATATAATTATTATTTAACGAAAATCTCAAATAAATGCTGCAAATCACATATAAAATGAGCACTGCTATTTAGAGATTGTCAGTTTGGTGTAAGGGTAGGCATTCCTGACTAGCAATTGGGAGGTACCGGGTTCGATTCCCGGGCTGGCAACTAATTGTTGGATAGTAGCTCTCATCGAATTTCCATTTAGCTGTTAACCCTGTTGTCAATGTCTGCAGTAGCAGAAGTCTTCGGGGTGATTTGCAGCATTTATTTGAGATTTTCGTTAAATAATAAATATATATTAATTAGTATTTGAATAAATGTATTCTCTATTCAATTCCATCTGTAACTGGTTGGCCGCTATGGCTTCGTATAAAATGAGCGCTGCTATCCAGAGATTGTCAGTTTGGTGTAAGGGTAAGCATTCCTGACTAGCAATTGGGAGGTACCGGGTTCGATTCCCGGGCTGGCAACTAATTTTTGGATAGTAGTTCTCATAGAAATTCCATCTAGCTGTTAACCCTGTTGTCAATGTCTGCAGTAGCAGAAGTCTTCGGGGTGATTTGCAGCATTTATTTGGAATTTTCGTTAAGTAATAATTATATATTAATTAGCATTTGAATAAATATATTCTCTATTTAATTCCATCTGTATATTGATAGAGAGTTCGTAAACACTCTGTATATATTATCTCAATCCCTCGGAGTGGAATGATACTTGTTCCATCAAGAAGGCCTTGAAATGATATAGTGATAGATGAGACGCGTTGTATATATATATGATATACTCTCATATATGATATGCTCTCATATATCATATGATAAGTGTTGGTAGATAGGGTCGACTTTTCATCTCAGCTCCTAACAGAGACAGGGAACGAGGTAGAAGGACGAAAAGGATTGTGACGTAGAAAGGAAAATAAAAAGAAGAAAATCCTTCTCAGCGAACTCCACAGGATGAAGGATGTCTGTGTGTGCAGCAAATTGTCCTTCTGATCCTCATCGTTCGCTACTCCTGGAAAGAACTGTGGAAAACTAACCAGATAAAGTTTTTTCAGTGTAACAGAGAAGGAAAAATGAAAATGAAAAGTAATGAGACAGAGAAAGGAAAAGACGTGGTTGGAGGAGCTGAGGGAAGAAGAAGGAAAAGAGGAAGGAGATTGATTGAGTACTTTATTTATGTAGATGACAATATATACTGGCTTATACACTTATATACAATAGCTTACAATACAGCAACATTATAGATGAATTTACATAATATAGACTAAGAAAATAATTATTGAACTGTATATGATATGAAAAAGTAATTTGTAATATAATAACTATAGATGATGATATTGTAATGCATGTACATAAATTGGCGGAGCTTGAGAATTGGCGGAGAAGGAGAGGAAGAAGTAGAAGAAGACTTCATAAGAGGAAGGAAAAAAGGCAGAGGAGAGGAAGGAGAAGTAGAAGAATGCGAGAGAAGGAAAAGGAGTAGAAAAGGAAGAGGTAGGAGGGGAAGGAGATGAAAAAGAAGGAGTTGAAGGAGAATAAGTTATTTCAGTGAGCAAAGAATAACAGAGAATAACACACAGAGATATTATTATTATTTATTTATTTATTTTTCTAATTTTTACAAGAAAGTACTGAATGGGAGAGAAAAACTAAGGGTACTCCTTGTTCTATCTCTCTCCCAACTGTTGCAAAGTTTGGGGGTTTTGTATCAAATTATTGTGCTTTGTATCAAGCTCAGTTGATACTATATCATATCGTGTTGATACTGTATCATCTTTTCATAGTGAGGTCCACGTTATAATGACAGTATTTGATCAACTTTGGTTTTGCTATCCTTGTCTATCATTCGACAAAGCCGGTGGTACTATCCTTTTCTAGGTGCACAACGATGCTAATTATGTTTTTGACAGTGTAGAAATATAATTAATTAATGCAGAGAATCGGCATCGCTATTCTTCTATCTTTCTATACTGCCATTATAACGTGGACATCACTATAATATTCTATAAAGTCACTATAAAGTCCAAAATGAGGTTATGATTCCACTTTTCTGAAATTTGGTCCTTTTTCACACACAATCAACAGTAGCTAAGAATTTAAATCATGACAGTTGAGAAACTGAATAGAAAACAAAAATATCACACTCAGATCACTGATTATTGAAAAATTTCCACATGATTTCACAAAATTTAGAGCTAGAAAAACACAACTTATTATTCAGAACAGCTGACAAAAGAAAAATGAAAAGTCATGAGAAAAGGAAAGGAAAAGGTGTGGAAGGAGGAGCAAAGGGAAGGAGAAGGAGAAGAAGAAGAAAGTGAAGAAAAAGAAAAGGGGAAGAAAAGACAGGGAAAGAAGATGGAGGAGGAGGAGGAGGAGGAGAAGAAGAAGTGGAAGGAGATGGGGAGGAGAAGAAAGTGAAGAAAAAGAAAACAGGAGAAGAAAGTGAAGAAAAAGAAACAGGATAAGAAAAAGACGGGGAAAGAAGATGGTGGAGAAGAAGAAGAAGAAGAGAAGAAAAGAAGAAGAAGAAGAAGAAGAGAAGAAGAGAAGAGAAGAAGAAGAAGAACAAGAGCAGAAGTAGAAGTAATAGACGTACTAGAAGAAGAAGAAGAAGAAGAGAAGAAGAAGAAGAAAAGAAGAAGAAGAAGAAGAACGAAAAGAAGTATAAAAAAAGATGAAAAAATTGGAGGAATAGAAGAGAAGAAACAGAAGAAGAAGAAGACAGGAGAAGATGTAGGAGAGAAGAAGAAGAAGAAGGAGGAGAAGACGAAGATCGAGAAGAAGAAGAAGAAGAAGAGAAGAAGAAGAACATGAACAAGAAAATGAAGCAGAAGAAGAAGAAGAGGACAGAAGGAGAATTGGAGGAAGAAGAAGAGAGGGTAGAATGAAGAAGAAAATGGGGAAAATGGAGAAGATCTATGAAACGATATCATTTTGAAGGAACTGAGATGTGTGGTGAACCCATTGAGATGTTCAAGGACAAGAATACGAAGAAGGTGGACAAGAAGAAGAAGAAGAAGAAGAAGAAGAAGAAGAGAAGAAGAAGATTAGAAGAAGAAGAAGAAGAAGAGGAAAGACCACCCATTGATGGTAGAAATGTGAATGTATTCATCATCTTCCTTGCATAGAATACAGCGGCACACAGCTCTCGATAATAATTTGAACCGCCATTCATTCCATCTTTACTTGCAAACATCTTCCACCATACTCAACTTTCTACCGTCTTCTTCTTCTTCTTCTTCTTCTTCTTCTTCTTCTAATCCTTCTTCTTCTTCTTCTTCTTCTCCTTCTTCTCGATCTTCGTCTTCTCCTCCTTCTTCTCGTTCTCCTTCTACTGCATCCTCCTCCTCCTCCTCCTTCTTCTTCCCCTGCATCCTTCTTTCACTTCTTCTTCTTTTTTTTCTTTTTCTTCTACTCCTTCTTTTTCTTCTTCACCTTCTCCTCCACCTTTTTCTCCATCCTCTCCATCACAATATTCATCACCATCTTCTCATCCTCCTTCTCATCCTACGTACGTCTCTTACTTCTACTTTTTCTTTTTTTCCTTCTTCCCTTCTTCTTCTGCTCCCCCTCCTTCTTCCTCACCCTTTTCCCCTTCCTCTCCCTCTTCTTCTTCTTCTTCTTCTCCTGTCTTCTTCTTCTCCTCCTTCTTCTCGTTCTCCTTCTACTGCATCCTCCTCCTCCTCCTCCTCCTTCTTCTTCTCCTGTATCCTTCTTTCACTTCTTCTTCTTTTTTTTCTTTTTCTTCTACTCCTTCTTTTTCTTCTTCACCTTCTCCTCCACCTTTTTCTCCATCCTCTCCATCACAATATTCATCACCATCTTCTCATCCTCCTTCTCATCCTACGTACGTCTCTTACTTCTAATTTTTCTTTTTTTCCTTCTTCTTCTGCTCCCCCTCCTTCTTCCTCACCCTTTTCCCCTTCCTCTCCCTCTTCTTCTTCTTCTTTTTCTTTTTCTTCTTCTCCTTCCTCATCTTCTTCTCCTCTTCTTCCAAAGGAAATTCGACGAATGGAACTGCCAAGAAATAATAATTATTATTTTATAGTAACAGTGTGAAAAGCTCTATTAATTCGAGGAGTATTATTAAGTCACGCGCCGCCCCCATTTCAATGCAAACCACTTCACCCCCCCTGACAATGGAACAAAGAAAGGGAAACGATGGAAATTCCAGAAGTGTTAATTGGAAGCCGGAAAAGCGGCGGGAAAGCGGAGGAAAAGCCCAACGTGGCAAATCAACTCTCTACAATGACGAGGAAAATTCAACAGTAATATCAGCTCACAAATAAAATTCAAGTTTTCCGGGTACAGAGGACACCTTTGTTCTACAACAAGCCATGAATCAAACAAACCTTGTTCTGGGACTTCTTCTTCCCCTTCATTTTCTTCTCTCACTTCTTCTTCTTCTTCTTCTATTTAATTTCCTTGCCCTATTACCATAGGTAAGGAGAGTATTGCTTTCCAAAAAAATTCAAGGTACCGGTACCCCAATCCCATGTTTTCTATACTTTTCAAGGTCCCCTGAGTCCAAAAACATGATTTTTGGGTGTTGGTCTGTGTGTGTGTGTGTGTGTGTGTGTGTGTGTGTGTGTGTGTGTGTGTGTGTGTGTGTGTGTGTGTGTGTGTGTGTGTGTGTGTGTGTGTGTGTGTGTGTGTGTGTATGTGTGTATGAGCGTCTGTGTACACGATATCTCATCTCCCAATCAACGGAATGACTGGAAATTTGTAGCTTAAGGTCCTTAAACTATAAGGTTCCGACACGAGCAATTTTGATCAAATGGAATTCAAGATGGCGGCTAAAATGACAAAAATGTTGTCGAAAACAGGGTTTTTGCGATTTTCTCAAAAACGGCTCCAACGATTTCGGAAAAATTCATAGCTGGAAAAGTTATTGATAAGCTCTATCAACTGCCACAAGACCCATATCTGTAAAAATTTCAGGAACTCCACCCCATCTATGAAAGTTTGATTTTAGATTCTCAATCATCAGGCTTTAGATACAATTGAACATAAAATTCCAATGGAAAAGATTGAGCATGAAAATCTCTACAATCAATATTTTGGAACATTTTCACCTTAAATTGAAAATAAGCTTTAAATTCGAGAAAATGTGATTATTCAATTGCAAACTGTTGGCAACTGTTGATTCTATTGAATCATTCACTATGAAGAGATAGCAGACCTCGTGTGTCTCCAGCGTTATTGTCCTGTCACCAGCTGGCTCAGATCTGTGAATTGTAGACTTGAGATGGACGTGAACACTAGCGTCAGGGGATCAATTTTCATAACTGCAAGGAGAGTTGTGTGAGTGCGCCACACCGGATTTTTGTTGTTAATTCCACTTATAATCTTTCGTACTGGGCTGAGATTGATTGAGTACTTTATTTATGTAGATTACAATATATACTGGCTTATACACTTATATACAATAGCTTACAATACAGCAAAATTATAGATGAATTTACATAATATAGACTAAGGAAATAATTATTGAACTGTATATGATATGAAAAAGCAATTTGTAATATAATAACTATAGATAATTATATTGTAATGCATCTACATAAATGAGCGGAGCTTTGGACATATCAATGTCCATTCTAAGGAAACAATATTCAATATATCCTCCCCACTAACTCTCTACCAAATTAGGAAGATGAGGGGGAAGATGCGACGAAGGAAGAGAATGAGGAAAAGAAGGAGAGAGAGTGAGTGAGAGAGAGCGAGACTGACAGAGAGAGATTGACAGAGAGTTGGAGAGAAACTCGAAAACGTTGAGAATGTTTCGAATGTCTGTAAAAGTGATTGGTGATGATGTGTTGTGGGGGGGGGGGGGGTGTTTTTTGGGGTTGCTTATAAGGGGTGTGTGGGGGGAAACAAAGCCTGTGTTTCCTTGATATTGATGGTGGCCCATTACTGACAGAACTACTCACCCCATTACTGACAGGACTACTCACTCAGACAACGACGCTCTATAGCAGATCTGGGTCATGCTTAATGAGTGCGTATAGAGGAGAAAGAGAGAGAGATTGAGAGAGAGATAGAGAGAGAGAGAGAGAGAGATAGAGAGAGTGAGAGAGAGGCAAAGAACGAATTGATTAGAAAAAGGAAGAAAAGAGAGAGGGAAAAGACAAAAGGAGAGAAAGTAGCGAAGAAAGGAAGAGAAAAAGAACTCTCTACCAAATAATAGAGGGAGAGAGAGAGTGATTAGATTAGATTAGATTTCTTTATCTATGTATGCTACAATATATAGCCTACTGGCTTATACACTAATTTACATTAAATGACGATAATGCTAGTTATTAAAAGAATTTTACAAAGTATAAATAATTAATCAATGAGAATAAATATAGAAATTCAATTATTAGAATAACGGTAATATAATAAGGTGATGTAACTTCATAAATTGGCTCTAAGAAAGATATAAAATGATATCCTCCCCAACAACCCACGACCGGGTTGAGAGAGATAGAGAGTGTGTGTGTGTATAAGATAGAGGAAGAAAGAAAGAGAAATAGGGAGAAAAGAGATCAGATTAAATTATAATTATTTATTTATATATGTTGCGATATTCACTGGCTTATAATACACCTCTTTACATTAAATAATGGTGATGCTAAATATTCAATGAATTTTATGAAGTATAAGAAATCAATCATTGAGAATAGAGATTGAATGCAATCAAAATTACGATAAACAAAATTGATTGATTGATTGATTGATTATTTGCCTTCAGAGAGAGAGAGAGAGAGAGAGAGAGAGAGAGAGAGAGAGAGAGAGAGAAGAGAGAGAAATTGATTGATTGAGTACTTTATTTATGTAGATTACAATATATACTGGCTTATACACTTATATACAATAGCTCACAATACAGCAAAATTATAGATGAATTTACATAATATAGACTAAGAAAATAATTATTGAACTGTATATGATATGAAAAAGCAATTAGTAATGTAATAACTATAGATAATTATATTGTAATGCATTTACATAAATTGACGGAGCTTTGGACATATCAATGTCCATTCTTCGGAAAGAATATTAAAAATTTCCTCCTCACTAACTCTCTACCAAAACGTTAATTTCATTAATTGAACTAAGGATTTATTTATTAATGGAAATATTGTAAAAGTTTTAATTAATATGAATATTCAAGAGAAAAATAAAACAGAAAATTGATAAAGTAAAATATAATTATTAAAGAGAGAGAGTGTGAGTGAGTGTGTGAGGGAGAGAGAGAGAGAAATTTATTTGTTCATTATATAATAGTCAAGAGATTGAAGACATTATTTATCATTTTAGGAAAATGTAAGGTGCTATCAGAGTACCGAGTAAAATGGTTTGGAAGCTCGGTGATAACGACGAAATGGTTTCAAGAGTATTAAATGGTAAAAACTGGAAAAGTCTAGCGGATATGTGAATGTAACATTGAGATATAGAAAGCTCCTTGTGGATCGATTTAATTTCTAAAAATAGCTGTACTATAATAATACTTGTGGATTATAGAAAATAAATATGTCATTGTAAATATTGTTCCCAAACCGAAAACTGTACACATATAGCTCTGGACATGAATGATTGACTTCATCGGTTTATTATTGAAGATGATTATTTATTGTTCAAATGAGTTCAAATTATCATTGTATCACTTCATTTCATGAAGAATTATTTGTATGTTTGATTAATAAGTAAGAATAATTTACTTTGTATTAATGGTTTGGTTGGGTGTGAGAGCGATTGACAATTAAAAGCGAGAAAAATGAAAGGCAGGACATCAATTATTGGAAAGAGGTAGAGTATGAAAGAGAGTGGCTGCACATTAGAAAGAGAAGAGAGAACGCTTACAATCGATTTCATATAGAGCGCTCAAAACCTGACATGTTTTCAATTACTGTTGACTGACTGTTAACTGATAGTTGACACGTAAAAGGTGTGGAACCAACCCCACCTGACCAATGACAAAAAGACGGCTGCACTTGTCAGATTCACATTCATCTGTCAGAATTAATAGAATGGGAGATAGAAGTTTCCTGTGTATAATAGTGACCGTTTGAAGTAACGAACATTTTGATGCCTGTCATTCTGAACATTGCTCATATTGTGATGATACTGTATCATTTTGTGGTGATACTGTATCATGTGTGATGATACTGTATCATTTCTGGTGATATTGATAGAATGGGAGATAGAAGTCAACTGTGTAGATTAGTGACCGTTTGAAGAGATTGATAGAATGGGAGATAGAAGTTACCTGTGTATAATAGTGACCGTTTGAAGTAACGAACATTTTGATGCCTGTCATTCTGAACACTGCTCATATTGTGTTGATACTGTATCATTTTGTGGTGATACTGTATCATTTCACCTTGATACAGTATCCCCACGATATGATACAGTATCATCTCACCTTGATACAGTATCCCCACGATATGATACAGTATCATCTCACCTTGATACACAACATTATCACGTCTCAACTACTCAACTCATTAACTTGAAATTTTGCTTATAGATTCTTAATTTTACCGAGGATGGTTATAGGCATATTCTATATTCTTCAAGATTTCAGTAGGTCAAGTTTTCAGTTTGTCAAATTCCAAATTAGATTCTAATCAATAGAGTGAGATAGAGAAGCAACATAATCTATTTTTGGATATACATCTATCAAAATACGGAAAGGGATAGGCCTAGTGATAAAAATACAGTTTTGGGCTAGGTCTATTGGTCCTTTTCTTTATATTATATACCGGAAAATAAGTTGTGTATTATGGAATGTAGATGAATGTAGATGATAATTATTAATCGATTGGAAAAATAGAAATAATATATAATAATGAATAATAAATTAATAGTGTGACACGAGACACAATGAGAGACGAGAGATTGATTGATTGAGAACTTTATTTATGTAGATTACAATATAATACTGGCTTATACACTTATATACAACAAGCCGTCAGGCTCGCTTCGCTCGCCATATCCGTCTAGCCAGGGGGCTCCGGCCACTGGACCCCCGACTGGATCGTCCAAAAATGGATCAGCGGGCTCGCTTCGCTTGCCTGCATGTAGACCTCAGCGGAACCTCTGTACCGAATTTGAACGTATTATGTCAATTTGATCTCGAAAAACACCCCTTACTATATCGACGTATCTTTGGCGAACAAAATTCTTCCACCTCAGCTAAACCTGTGTACTGACCTTTTTTTATATATATATTTTCATCAATTATTGAAAAAGGTGAGGAAACGCAGAAAAGCTGAGAAAACGCTACTTTGGCTAATTGGATAAATTGGTATTTAGGAGGTCCTGGATGAATGCATTTCAATCTTCAACTTGGTGCCAACCTAACAAACTCAACTAAACTTAATGCCAACCTGACAAAATTATTAATTTATTTACCAGAACAACTGTTTTGAAGAGGTACTCTCTCTAGATTATAGTTCTATATTAACATACGGTATGGAAATTTCTATTATAATTCCAAGTGGGATAAGAAGAATATACATGCTAAAAGAACTTTAAACCCTTAAAAACCACACTTAGGGCCGTTTGCACAGTCAAAGCTTAAACTGAATTTAATCAGCTGGTGGCTTAGACTCAAAATGTAACACATTGTAACAAATGAGACTTGAGCGGATTTAATCTAGTTTTAAATGAAATTTAGTTTTAACTGTCACTGTGCAAACTCACAACTAAGATTTCTTAGTGCGCCTCTAAAGGGCCAACTGAACATACTACCAAATTTGAACGTTTTTTGGTCCGGTAGATTTTTAGTTATGCGAGTGAGTGAGTGAGTGAGTCAGTCAGTCAGTGAGATTTCGCTTTTATATATATAGATAGATAGCTTACAATACAGTAAAATTATAGATGAATTCACATGATATAATAAATTAATCATTGAACTGCATTATTATGATATGTAAAAAGCAATTGGTAATAGCTATAGATAATATATAGATCTACATAAATTGGCGGAGCTTTGGACATATTAATGTCCATTCTTTGGAAAGAATATTGAAAATATCCTCCCCACTAACTTCTCTACCGAGATAAAGAGAGATAGATAAGGAAAAGGAAAATCTCAACAGCGAGCGGAAGAGAGAGAGAGAGAGAGAGTGATAGACAGAGTGTGGGAGAGACAGATTAGATTAAATTTAACTATTCATGTTTTTTAACGATAGAGGAAAGAGAAATTAGATTAGATTACAGTTCTCTATTTATATTACAATATTTACTGGCTTATACACTAATTTATATCAAATGATACTATTGCTAGTATTATTCAAGAATTTTATAAAGTATGAAAAATTAATCAATGAGAATAAATATAGAATGCAATTGAAATAACGATAATAGTATAATGTAATGTAACTTCATAAATCGGCGGTGTTTCAACAAATAATTGTCGATTCTCCAAGAAGGATATAAAATAGTAACAATTGAATGAAATAGACTAAGAAATTGTCAAAAAACTACAGATTGATTCATAGTTAGAAAGACCGGTTTCGGTTGTTACACCATTGCCAATCTCTGATAAACTAAAGCTAAACACAAGCAGCAGAATTTATACTAGTAGGCGAGTACTGCTATTGGTCAAGGGCATGAACGCCTGCCATTGGCCCAGCTAGAAGGTCTTCTCCCACTCACGGTGTCCACAAATGGCGGCTTAAGCAACAGACTCGCCATGATAACAAAGTTTACTCTCAGTACAAAATAAGAACCAAGAAAATAAGTGAAAGATAATGAAACAAATATGTAAATGGAAAAATTATTGACTAATTTTGCTTACAATGTTATTATGAAACTAAATTCGTAGTGTTGTATTGATTGGAATGAATCTGGTCATATGAACTATACTGGGAATTTTTCCTTATTACTCTTGTTATTCTAAAGCCTCTAGAATATGCAAAGATCTGCCTTTGTTATTAAAACTCAACATTCTCCTCAACTGTGAACTTGTGATTATCTGTTATCAAATGTTCTGCAAAGTTTGATTCCCCATTTTGTTTATTCAAATAATAAAATCCATTCACACACGACTGGGAGAGACAGAGGGATTGAGTGATCGATTGAGTACTTTATTTATGTAGATTACAATATATACTGGCTTATACACTCATATACAATAGCTTACAATACAGCAACATTATAGATGAATTTACATAATATAGACTAAGAAAATAATTATTGAACTGTATATGATATGAAAAAGCAATTTGTGATATAATAACTATAGATAATTATATTGTTATGCATCTACATAAATTGGCGGAGCTTTGGACATTTCAATGTCCATTCTTCGGTAAGAATATAAAAAATTTCCTCCCCACTAACTCCCTACCAAAACGTTGATTTCATTAATTGAACTAAGGATTTATTTAATAATGGAAATATTGTAAAAGTTTTAATTAATATGAATATTCAAGAGAAAAAAAACAGAAGATTGATAAAGTAAAATATAATTATTAAAGAGAGAGCGAGAGAGAGACAGAGTTAGAGTGAGTGTGTGAGGGAGAGGGAAAGAAAAAGATAGAGTGATAGAGGAAGAGAGTGATACAGAGAGAGTATAAGAGTGAGGGAGATTAGATTGGATTTCTTTATTTATGTATGTTACAATATTTACTGGCTTATACACTAATCACATTAAGTGACGATAATGCTACTTATTCAACGAATTTTACAAATTATAATTAATCGATGAGAATAAAGATTGAATGCAATTAGAAAGTGGGGACGAGAGAGAGAATGAGAGATTGATTGAGTACTTTATTTATGTTGATTACAATATGTACTGGCTTATACACTCATACAATAGCTTACAATACAGCAAAGCTTTAGATGAATTTACATAGCATGAACTATGAAAATAATTATTGAACAAACTGTACAATGATATAAAAATAATCAATTTGTAATAACTATACAAGATAATATTGTAATGCATGTACATAAATTGGCGGAGCTTTGGACATACCAATGTCTATTCTTCGGAAAGAATATTAAAAATATCCTCCCCACTAACTCTCTACCAAGAGAGTGAGAGAGCGATTGACAATTAAAAGCGAGAAAAATGAGAGGCAGGACAACAATTGGAAAGAGACAAAGATGAGAAAGAGAGAGGTTGCACATTAGAAAGAGAGGAGAGAATGAATTCAATCGATTTCATGTAGAACGCTCAAAACCTGACATGTTTTCAATTACCGTTGACTGACTGTTAACTGACAGTTGACACGTGAAAGGTGTGAAACCACCCCCATCTGACCAATGACAAAAAGACGGCTGCTTTTGTCAGATTCATATTTATCTGTCAGAATTAATAGAATGGGAGATAGAATCTTCCTGTGTATAATAGTGACCGTTCAAAGTAACGAACATTTTGATGCCTGTCATTCTGAACACTGCTCATATTGTGATGATACTGTATCATGTGTGGTGATACTGTATCAAGTGTGGTGATACTGTATCATTTTTTGGTGATCATTGTATCAACTTCCTATAGTGAGATCCACGTTATAATTGCAGTATTTGATTAACATTGGTGTTGCTATCCTTGGTGCTGATACTGTATCATGTGGAGTGATACTGTATCAAGTGTGATGATACTGTATCATATGTGGTGATACTGTATCATGTGTGGTGATACTGTATCATGTCTGGTGATACTGTATCATTTACTGGTTATCTTTGTATCATTCCCCTATAGTGAGGTCCACGCTATAATGGCAGTATTTGATTAACATTAATTTGTGTTGATACTGTATCATGTGTGGTGATACTGTATCAAGTGTGGTGATACTGTATCATGTGTGGTGATACTGTATCATATGTGGTGATACTGTATCATTTTTTGGTGATATTTGTATCATTTTCCTATAGTGAGGTCAACGTTATAATGGCAGTATTTGATTAACATTGCGACAGTAATATGGCAGTATTTGATTAACATTAATTTGTGTTGATACTGTATCATGTGTGGTGATACTGTATCATATGTGGTGATACTGTAACATGTTTTGGTGATATTTGTATCATTTTCCTATAGTGAGGTCCACGTTATAATGGCAGTTGATAAATATATGCGAACAACGTTTCCGATCCTCTGTCTTGTCAATGCCTTCTATAGACTGTAGCTGATACAGGTTTATTGGACTGTTAATAAAAAATATTAACTCCGAACACTGTTCGTCGAGTTGGGCAGTAATTGATTAACATTAATTTGTGTTGATACTGTATCATGTGTGGTGATACTGTATCATTCACTGGTTATCTTTGTATCATTTCCCTATAGTGAGGTCCACGCTATAATGGCAGTATTTGATTAACATTGGTGTTGCTATCCGTGGTGCTGATACTGTATCATGTGTGGTGATACTGTATCAAGTGTGATGATACTGTATCAAGTGTGTATCATTCACTGGTTATCTTTGTATCATTTCCCTATAGTGAGACCCACGCTGTAATGGCAGTATTTGATTAACATTGGTGTTGATATCCTTGGTGCTGATACTGTATCATGTTTTGGTGATATTTGTATCATTTTCCTATAGTGAGGTCCACGTTATAATGGCAGTTGATAAATAAATATATGCGAACAACGTTGCCGATCCTCTGTCTTGTCAATGCCTCCTATAGACGGTAGCTGATACAGGTTTATTGGACTGTTAATCAAAAATATTAACTCTGGAAACTGTTCGTCGAGTTTGTGATACCCTTTTTCGTGCTTCATTTCCGTTTCATCCATATTTTATATTTTTTTCATTCCTTGTAAAATGAATTTATTATTGACTAGCCGTCAGGCTCGTTTCGCTCGCCATATCTGACAAGCAGAGGGCTCCGCCCCCTGGATCCCCAACTGGAAAGTCAAAAAATGAGATCAGTGGGCTCGCTTCGCTCGCCTGCATTTTCATTAGAGCATGCTTCATTCCATCAGAAAGTCAAAGTACTGAGAAAAACTGTGAAAAACGTTGGAAAAACGCTGATTTTGGGCATATCTTTGATGAAATATCAAAGTCACGTTATCACTAAACCTCTGTACCAAAATAATTTGAAAATTTTCTGTCTATTACTTGATGGAAGAACTGAGAAAACGCAAAAAACCACTCATTTTGGGCGTATCTTTGGCGTTATTCCAAATTCCTTCTAACACTACATTATTACACCCCAGCTGAGCTTCTGTAGTAAATTTTAACATTTTCTGTTCATTTGTTCGATAAAGCTGAGAAAGCGCCAAAAAAAGCCAATTTTGGGCGTATCTTTGGCGTTATTTCAAATTCCTTCAAACACAACATCATTACACCCCAGCTGAACTTCTGTAGTGAATTTGAACATTTTCTGTTTATTTGTTCTCGATAAAGCTGAGAAAACGCCAGAAGAACGCTGGAAAAACGCTAATTTTGGACGTATCTTTGGCTTTATTCCAAATTCCTTCTAACACAACATTATTACACCCCAGCTGAACTTCTGTAGTGAATTTGAACATTTTCTGTTTATTTGTTCTCGATAAGCTGAGAAAACGCCAGAAGAACGCTGGAAAAACGCTAATTTTGGACGTATCTTTGGCGTTATTCCAAATTCCTTCTAACACAACTTATTACACCCCAGCTGAACTTCTGTAGTGAATTTGAACATTTTCTGTTTATTTGTTCTCGATAAAGCTGAGAAAACGCCAGAAGAACGCTGGAAAAACGCTAATTTTGGACGTATCTTGGCTTTATTCCAATTCCTTCTAACACAACATTATTACACCCCAGCTGAGCTTCTGTAGTAAATTTGAACATTTTCTGTTTATTTGTTCTCGATAAAGCTGAGAAAACGCCAGAAGAACGCTGGAAAAACGCTAATTTTGGACGTATCTTTGGCGTTATTCCAAATTCCTTCTAACACAACATTATTACACCCCAGCTGAGCTTCTGTAGTAAATTTGAACATTTTCTGTTTATTTGTTCTCGATAAAGCTGAGAAAGCGCTAAAAAAACGCTAATTTTGGACGTATCTTTGGCGTTATTTCAAATTCCTTCAAACACAACATCATTACACCCCAGCTGAACTTCTGTAGTGAATTTGAACATTTTCTGTTTATTTGTTCTCGATAAAGCTGAGAAAACGCCAGAAGAACGCTGGAAAAACGCTAATTTTGGACGTATCTTTGGCTTTATTCCAAATTCCTTCTAACACAACATTATTACACCCCAGCTGAACTTCTGTAGTGAATTTGAACATTTTCTGTTTATTTGTTCTCGATAAAGCTGAGAAAACGCCAGAAGAACGCTGGAAAAACGCTTATTTTGGACGTATCTTTGGCGTTATTCCAAATTCCTTCTAACACAACATTATTACACCCCAGCTGAGCTTCTGTAGTAAATTTGAACATTTTCTGTTTATTTGTTCTCGATAAAGCTGAGAAAGCGCTAAAAAAACGCTAATTTTGGGCGTATTTTTGGCTTTATTCCAAATTCCTTCTAACACTACATCATTACACCCCAGCTGAACTTCTGTAGTGAATTTGAACATTTTCTGTTTATTTGTTCTCGATAAAGCTGAGAAAACGCCAGAAGAACGCTGGAAAAACGCTTATTTTGGACGTATCTTTGGCGTTATTCCAAATTCCTTCTAACACAACATTATTACACCCCAGCTGAGCTTCTGTAGTAAATTTGAACATTTTCTGTTTATTTGTTCTCGATAAAGCTGAGAAAGCGCTAAAAAAACGCTAATTTTGGGCGTATTTTTGGCTTTATTCCAAATTCCTTCTAACACTACATCATTACACCCCAGCTGAGCTTCTGTAGTAAATTTGAACATTTTCTGTTTATTTGTTCTCGATAAAGCTGAGAAAGCGCTAAAAAAACGCTAATTTTGGGCGTATTTTTGGCTTTATTCCAAATTCCTTCTAACACAACATTATCACACCCCAGCTGAGCTTCTGTACCAAATTTGAACTATTTCTGCTCATTTGTTCTCGATGAATCTGAGAAAACGCTAAAAAACGCTGGAAAAACGCAGATTTTGGGCGTATCTTTGGAAATTTATCCAAATCCGTTCTTAGTGCGCCTCTAAAGGGCCAACTGAACATACCTACCAAATTGAACGTTTTTAGTCCGGTAGATTTTTAGTTCTGCGAGTGAGTGAGTGAGTGCAATTTCGCTTTTATATAGATTTGATTAACATTGGTGTTGCTACTAAATCATGTGTGATGATACTGTATCATTTTTTGATGATCTTTGTATCATCTTCCCATGGTAAGGTACACGTTACAATGACAGTATTTGATTATCATTGGAGACACACATGAGGTCTGCTATCTCTTCATAGTGAATGATTTGATAGAATCAACAATAATTTTCAATTGAATAATCTATTTTTCTCGAATTTCAAGCTTATTTTTAATTTTAGGTGGAAATGTTACAAAACATTAATTGTAGAGATTTTCATGATCAATCTCCTCCACTTGATTGTTTTTGTTTAAATTGTATCTGAAGCCTGATAATTGGGAATCTGAAATCGAACTTTGCATTGATGGGGCGGAGCTCCTGCAATTTTTACAGATATGGTACTTGTGGCAGTTGATATAGTTTATCAATGACTATTTTTGGTATGAATTTAATCATAATCGTTGGAGCCGTTTTTGAGAAAATCGCGAAAAACCCCGTTTTTGACAACATTTTCGCCATTTTAGCCGCCATCTTGGATTGCATTCGATCGACATTGTTCGTGTCGGATCCTCATAGTGTAAGGACCTCAAGTTCCAAATTTCAAGTCATTCCGTTGATTGGAAATATCGTGTACATATAAACACACACACACACACCACACACAACACACACACAACACACACACAACACACACACACAACACACACCACACACACACACACACACACACACACACACACACACACACACAACACACACACACACACACACACACACCACACACACACACACACACACACACACACACACACACACACACACACACACACCACACACACACACACCACACACACACACACACACACACACACAACACACACCACACACACACACCACACACACACACACACACACACACACCACACACACACATACAGACCAATACCAAAAACCACTTTTTTGGAGTCAGGGGACTTTGAAACGTATAGAAATTTAGAAATTGGGGTACCTAAATTTTTTTCGGAAAGCAATACTTTCCTTACCTATGGTAATAGGGCAAGGAAAGTAAAAAACACATAAATTTTAAGCTCGAAATTATCACGTTCACCGAGACAACAGCTGTTGTACAGCTGTATTGATAGCTATTTTGTAGAAGAAACTGACAACACTGTGGTTCTATCTTTTCGGCTCACTTCATAACGTGAATCCAGTTTTATAGATCTTTGCTAACTGGAGTAGCTTTTCGAAAAGTGTATAAAATTTATTTTGGTTTCCACCTGATTCAGTCTTCAAAGCTATATAATATAGCATAGGACGGCAAAGACGTTTTATGACAGCTCTGCATTATATTATATCCACTGCATGGTGAGAAGGAGAAGTTGGGGATGGAGAAGATGAAGAAGAAGAAGGAGAAGAAGAAGAAGAAGAAGAAGAAGAAGAAGAAGAAGAAGAAGAAGAGGAAGAAGAAGGAGAAGAGAAGGAGTACATCCCCTGCGTGTCGTCTTAAGTTGTGAGTTCAAGCTTGTTCTAACTTGTAAGTTCTAGAGCTGAGGTGTGAGAAGGAAATATGGAGACAGGAGAAAGTAGGAAAAGGAGGTTGTGAAGAAGAAGAAGAGAAAAAAGGAGAAGAGTGAGAGGGAAGAGAAGAATGTGAAGAAGAAGGAGAAATAGATGCAGAAGAAGAAGGTGAAGAATATGATGAAAAAGATGATGAGGAAGATGATGAAGAAGAAGATGAAGAAGATGAAGAAGAAGAAGGAGAAGGAGAAGAAGAAGAAGAAGGAGGAGAAGAAGAATCAGAAGAGGGAGAAGAAGAGGAAGAAAAAGAAACAGAAGAAAAAGTTGAAAAAGAAGGAGAAGAAGAAGAAGGAGGAGAAGATGAATCAGAAGAGGAAGGAGAAGATACAGAATAAGAAGAAGAATGTGGAGAAGAAGAAATGCGTGAAAGCTAACTGAGGTGGGATAAAAAAAGATAGAAGCAGTATGAGAAGAAGAAGGAGGAGAGGGAGGATAAGAAGTTTAAAAGTTGAAGGAGAACAGGAGTGGGTGGAATAGAAGAAGGAGAAGATGAAGAAAAAGGAGAAGAAGAAGAAAAAGTATAAGAAGAAGTAGAGTATGATGGAGAAGGAGGAGTGACACAATAATGATAATGATGAGAAGGAGAATTAAAAGAAGGCGGTGATGATGAAGATGATGATGATGAGTGAGAGGAACAAGAGAGTGAAGAAGATGGTGAATGGAGAATGAATTTCGGTGAAAGTTAATCGAGATAGGATAATAGAAAATAGAAGGAGGATGAGGGGAAGAGCGTGGAGACGGTGGAGAAGAAGAGGAAGGAGTTAAAGAGGAAAAAGAAAATGGATGAGGAGAATGGAGAGGAGAAGGAGGAGGATAAGAAAAAGAAAAAGAAGGAGAGAAAGAAAAAGGAGTATAAGAAGAATTGATTGATTGATTGAGTACTTTATTTGTGTAGATTACAATATATACTGGCTTATACACTTATATACAATAGCTTACAATACAGCAAAATTATAGATGAATTTACATATGAAGACTAAGAAAATAATTATTGAACTGTATATGATATGAAAAGCAATTTGTAATATAATAACTATATATAATAATCATATTGTTATGCATCTACATAAATTGGCGGAGCTTTGACATATCAATGTCCATTCTTTGGGAAGAATATTAAAAATATCCTCCCCACTAACTCTCTACCAAAAAAGGAGTAGGAGAAGAAGATGATGAAGATGGTGGAGAAGGAGATGAAGAAGAGGGAGGAGAAGAAGGGGGTAGCGGAAAATGAGGAGAAGAAGAAGATGAAGAAGAAAAGTGGAAAAATAAGGTGTTGGAGGGGGAGAAGAGAAAGAAGTCGAACAATGAGAATGAGGCAAAGGACACAGAGAACACAAACGAGGAAAGGAAGGAGATGAAGAAGAAAAAGAAGAAGATGGAGAAAAAGAGGAGAGGGAGAAAAAGAAGGAAAAGAGGTAGGAGGGACAGTAGTGGAAGAATGTGAAACGAAAGAAGATATTGATGAAGAAAGAGAAGAACTAGGAAAAGTGAGAAAAGTAGAAGAACAAGAATGAGGGGAGAACACAGAGAACACGAACAAGGAGGGTATGTGGAGGGGAAATAAGTAGAATTACAACGATAGCAAAAAAAGAAGAAGAAGAAGAAGAAGAAGAAGAAGAAGAAGAAGAAGAAGAAGAAGTAGAACAGAAGCAAGAAGCAATAAGAAGAAGAAGAAGAAAAGAAGAAGAAAAGAAAGGAGAAGAGAAGAAGAAGAAATAAGAAGACAAGGAAGATAAGAAGAAGAAGAAGAAGGCTAAGAAGAAGAAGAAGAAAAGAAGAAGAAGAAGAAGAAAAGAAGAAGAAGAAGAAGAAGGAGAAGAAGAAGAAGAAGAAGAAGAAGGAAAAGAAGAAGAAGAAGAAGTAGAAGGGAGGTCATATGGGGAAGGAAAGAAGTGTAAGGTGACAAGTTTCGAGGGTAGGTTTCACCCTAATCCCCCTGAAACTAAAGTTGCAGCCACCAAGTTGGTCTTGTAAGTTGTGTTAGGGTGTCGTTGGGGGTTACTGGAGGGGTTTACTGGAGGAGGGCTGGTATCTGATAGGGGAGAACCATGTGGGATCACAGTTTTCCCCCCTCCTCTGAAAACGTGTCTCTCCAGAAAACATTTATTCCGTTAATGACTTAACGTATCTTCTGTATCATATTGTTATGATACTGTATCATATGTGGTGATCTTTGTATCATCTTCCTATGGTGAGGTCCACGTTATAATGGCAGTATTTGATAAACATTAGTGTTGATATCCTTGTCTATCATTCAACAAAGCAGACTTCAACAAAGCGACAGTTTGGCATTTCTCTCAATGTTTAAATGTTTAGTCTATATGTTGCGCATTTACGGCGAAACGCGGTTATAAATTTCCATGGAATTTGACAGGTATGTTTCTTTTTTAATTGTGCGTCGACGTATACACAAGGTTTTTGGAAATTTCGCATATCAAGGATAATATAAAAGGAACAGGAGCCTCCTTCATACGCCAATATTAGAGTAAAAATCAGACTATAGAATTATTCATCATAAATCAGCTGACAAGTGATTACACAGATGTGTGGAGAAGCCAGTCTATTGCTGTATTTCCATAAGGTCTGTAGTTTCAATCAGGTACTTGTGGATGAGAATACTGCTTAAGGTCTACTGTTCACAGAACTACTAGTATAAAAGGAAAAAGGAGCCTCCACAATACGCCAATATTAGAGTAAAAATCAGACTATAGAACTATTCATCATAAATCAGCTGACAAGTGATTACACAGATGTGTGGAGAAGCCAGTCTATTGCTGTATTTCCATAAGGTCTATAGTTTCAATCAGGTACTTGTGGATGAGAATACTGCGTGAGGTCTACTGATCACAGAACTACTAGTATAAAAGGAAAAAGGAGCCTCCACAATACGCCAATATTAGAGTAAAAATCAGACTATAGAACTATTCATCATAAATCAGCTGACAAGTGATTACACAGATGTGTGGAGAAGCCAGTCTATTGCTGTATTTCCATAAGGTCTATAGTTCCAATCAGGTACTTGTGGATGAGAATACTGCGTGAGGTCTACTGATCACAGGACTACTAATTGGTTGGGATAAAAGAGAAGCTTTAAGAGGGGGTGAAAGAGATGGAGATAGTCGATTATAGGGGTTGATAGGTTTATGAAAAGGGTTCGCAGTGTGAGAGAATAATTGGGATGAAAGAGAAGATGTAAGAGGGGGTGAGAGAGGACGATTAGAAGGGCGTGGTGGGGGAAATGATCTAGAGAGTGGTGGGAGGAGAATGTGGTGGGGGGAATTGATCTAGAGAAGGGGTGAGGAGGAGTGATGATATATGGTGACACGATTACAAGATAGGGGATGGAATCGGATTAGAACAGTGTTATGGAATCAGATTGCGCGTGTGTGAGTTTGTGCGTGCGTGTGTCTGCTGTGTTGCAGGAGGTGTGAGTGCTATAGAGAGGTCCACGTTATAATGGCAGTATTTGATTAACATTGGTGTTGCTATCTTTGTCTATCATTCAACAAAGCAGATAGCGCTATCATGGAGAAACAATAGCGTAAGTAGATATCCCATGGTATAGGGCGTTTATGTCGCAACTTTTACTGTTATCTCAAGCTGATAGTCCACATAGTTCTTTCCCGTGAAGCTGTGTGACACTGGTAGTCTCTCATATTGTGCCGTTCATACACTCCACCCCAACAAAACAGTGGAATTCGACAATAATCGACAGTAATCGGCTTGAGATAACAGTAAAAGTTGCGACTTAAACGCCCTATACCATGGGATATCTACTTACGCTGTTTTTTCTCTATGGCGCTATCTCTTTCTCGCTTTGCTCTGTTGCCAGATGGGATTTTAACAATGTAGAATTGATAATTAATTGACGTAATATTAAATATTGATTAGGAAAAATTAAATTTCATGCTTAATAAAATACTAGTATTTCTGTGAACAATAGACCTCACGCAGTATTCTCATCCACAAGTACCTGATTGAAACTATAGACCTTATGGAAATACAGTAATAGACTGGCTTCTCCACACATCTGTGTAATCACTTGTCAGCTGATTTACGATGAATAATTCTATAGTCTGATTTTTACTCTAATATTGGCGTATGAAGGAGGCTCCTTTTTCCTTTCATATTATCCTTGAAATGCAAAATTTTTAGAAACCTTGTATATACGTCGACGCGCAATTGAAAAAGGAACATACCTGTCAAATTTCATGAAAATCTATTACCGCGTTTTGCCGTAAATGCGCAACATATAAACATATTTAAACATTAAGAGAAATGCCAAACCGTCGACTTGAATCTTAGACCTCACTTCGCTCGGTCAATAATTGATTATTTTGAACAAGAATGAAAAGTTGATATTACATCAATAAACCTGTATCAGCTACCGTATATAAAAGGCATTGACAAGACAGAGGATCGGCAACGTTGTTCTCCTATCTTTCTCCACTGCCATTATAACGTGGACCTCACTATACAAAGATGATACAAGGATGGTAGACAAGGATAGCAACACCAATGTTAATCAAATACTGCCATAAATGATATAGTATCACCACAAAATGATACAGTATCAACACAATATGATACAGTATCATCCGAGCTACATACATAACACAATAAAAAACTTCGAAACTTTGGAAACAGTGCAGAGGTTAGTAAAGGATAGCGCTATCTGATTTGTCGAATGGTAGACAAGGATAGCAACACCAATGTTAATCAAATACTGCCATAAATGATACAGTATCATCACATATGATGCAGTAAAAACACAATATGATACAGTATCTTGGGAGTTTGATACACAACACAATAGTTTGATACAAAACTCTCAAACTTTGGCTGCAGTTCAGAGGTTAGGAAAGGATAGCGCTATCTGATTTGTTGAATGATAGAAGAGGATAGCAACACCAATGCTCATCAGATACTGCCATTATAACGTGGACCACACTTTAGTATGGATATGTGAAAGAGAGAGAGTGACTAGTATGAAGTAAAAGATATAATGAGTAAGTTGGAGAGAGTGAGAGAGATTGATTGATTGATTCAGTACTTTATTAATGTAGATCACAATATATACTGGCTTATACACTTATATACAATAGCTTACAATACAGCAAAATTATAGATGAATTCACATAATATAGACTAAGAAAATAATTATTGAACTGTATATGATATGAAAAAGCAATTTGTATTATAATAACTATAGATAATTATATTGTAATGCATGTACATAAATTGGCGGAGCTTTGGACATATCAATGTCCATTCTTCGGGAAGAATATTAAAAATATCCTTCCAACTAACTCTCCACCAAGAGAGAGATGAAGTAATAGAGCGAGTGAGGAGATTGAAGAGAGAAGAGAGAGATATATAGAGAGAAAGCCACTGATTGCGTGTCTCTCTGACCGACCGTTTTAATTCAATTTTTGCGCTCGATTAACCGTCCATTTTGAAATCACTAATTCGATTGGTGCAGCTTATATAAACCACTTTCAGCTTATATCGGCTGCAAACCACATACTAGATATATGAACATAGATTATGATACATAGAGATTTCAACACAAATGTTTGTATATAAACATTCGATACATAACAATCCATTTATACTGGTACATAGCTATTATATGCTTCTGTTATCACCCTACGATTCTAATTGTGTTAGAGTGACGTCCACGTTATAATGGCAGGGTTTGATTAGTGTTGCTATCCTTGTCTATAATCTTTGAATCAAATTTGTATCATGCTTGTATCATCTTTCTATTGTGAGGTTCAAACTATAATGGAAGTATTTATTACTAGTAGTTCTGTGAACAATAGACCTCGCGCTCACTGAGTTACATCATAGAGAAACAATAGTGTAAGTGGATATCCCATGGCATAGGGCGTTTATGTCACAACTTTTACTGTTATCTCAAGCCGATAGTCCACGTAGTTCTTTCCTGTGAAGCTTTATGACGCTGGTAGTCTCTCAAATTGTGCCGTTCATACACTCTCACCCGGTCAAAACAGTAAAAATCGACAATAATCGACAGTAATCGGCTTGGGATAACAGTAAAATTTGCGACATAAACGCCCTATACCATGGGATATCTACTTACACTATTGTTTCTCTATGGTTACATTGACCTGCTGTTATGTTCTCTCAAAAATTGATGAGTAATTTATCAATTGGAAATGTCTAGAAAAATCCTAAATTAACATAGAGCTTTCTGTCCTATCGTACCGTGACGTGTCGTCCCGGAATGTGAGTGTGAGCGCTGTTATCAGGTCTGGCTGCAACTGTCTACAACGTTGATGGATAGATACAATTTTCAAGATGTTCAATGTTTTTGAACGGGTAGTATTATAGTCCACTAGACAGCTGATTTATGGTGAATAATTCTAGTCTGATCTTTACTCTAATATTGGAGTAATAAACCGTCGACTTGAATCTTAGTGCCGGTTGCACAACAGCCGGTTAAATTTTAACCGTGATTAATTCCACGAGAACCAATCAGAGATCCTGTCTTTTCAAAAACGCCTTCTCTGATTGGTTCTCGTGAAATTAATCACGGTTAAAATTTAACCGGCTGTTGTGCAACCGGGCCTTAGTGTTGTTATCCAAATATTGGTGTTGTTATCCTTGTCTATCATTCGACGAAGCAGATAGCGCTATCCTTTCCTACCTCTGAACGGTTGCCAAAGTTTGAAAGTTTTGTATCAAATTATTGTGCTATGTATCAAGCTCGGATGATACTGTATCATGTTGTGTTGATACTGAATCATATGTGGTGATACGGTATCATTTTTGGCAGTATTTGGTTAACATTGGTGTTGCTATCCTTGTCTATCATTCCACAAAGCAGATATTGCTATCCTTTACTATAGTGAGGTCCACATTATAATGGCAGTGGACAAAGATAGGAGAATAGCGATGTCGATTCTCTGCATCAATTAAATATATTTCTACACTGTCAAAAACATAATTGACACCGTTGTGGACCTAGAAAAGGATAGTACCACCGGCTTTGTCGAATGATAGAGAACTATAGCAAAACCAAAGTTGATCAAATACTGCCATTATAACGTGAACCTCACTGTAGCTCGGAAACGTTGCCAAATTGTTTTTTAATAATGTAGGAATATAGCTGGTTATCAATCTCAATAATGGGACCTTGGTTTTTGATCATTGAAATAGTTATTTGTGCAACTAGTGCGCAAAGTGACAGTTTGCTGCACCGGAAGAAACGTTTACGCCCGAGCCGTAGGCGAGGGCAGAATGGTTTCTTGAGTGCAGCAGAGGAACTTTGCGCACGTATTTCACATTAAGTTTTTCCTACAGTTACCATTGAATATGAAAAGTGGGTAATTATGGGTAAAATTGCCTGAAATCCATCAAATGTTTTTCTGTGTAATTTTATTATTGATAAAAACCTTAATCCTAAAATCCTAAAGTCCTCGTTGTCCTTGGTTATAATATATAATGAATAATAATTAGCGCGTTGTGCTTGTTTGCACCTCTGCTCACTATAGCAGCCACAGCAGTCACTGTTACCAACTTCATTTTGATTTGCTGCACTGTTGCTCCATATAACCTACTAGTATTTTGCGGTGCCATGTTGCAAATCTGGAGTGCAGAAAATTTTTTTTCGCCCCACTTGGATGTAATGAGCTGGTTTACGTGCGTCATATGGAGGCCGAAAGTGATTGTTTTCTGACCAGGCCGGTAAAATTTTTACGGCCCTAGGGCTGTAAAATAACCTTGAAGTCAGCTGATTCTGATTTGATGTGAACGTGTTTACAAAATAGTTTATGAAACGGAATCAGTTTATGCTTCTAGAATTGAATAAAGTATTCTGCAATAAGATACTATCATTTTATTTGGATGAATGAAATACATATAAGATATAATAATATATATTATTATAAACTATTCAAATTCGATTTTCATAGTAGGATAGAACTTCTAACCTAAACTTCCGCAGTCGACGACAACAAGCATTGTTGACGTTGACATTCAGATTGGCCAATTTTCAAGTGTGCTAAAACAGCTGATTAGAATAATTTTCATTATTTGTGTTTTATTATTCAAGAATCGAAACATTTATAATAACATCATCTTATTGTCATTTGAATGAATAAAAAAGTATAGACTCAACCTCCCACATTAAAACATAATCTTTTAGATTATTTAGACAAATCAGAAAAATAAATACTTTGACAATTTCCTAATATTCAGATTACCTCAGATTTGCTAGAGCTATGACCTTCCAGTTTTGCTTTCGGAAGTGCCTAATAAACAATTCTTCTCATAAATATATATTGTTTTATTTTTCTGTGTGGCGAAAAATAGCGTTCGCACCACGGGCAAAAATGTGTTTTCGCCCCACTTGGATGTAATGAGCTGGTTTACGTGCGTCATATGGAGGCCGAAAGTGATTGTTTTCTGACCAGGCCGGTAAAATTGTTACGGCCCTAGGGCTGTAAAATAACCTTGAAGTCAGCTGATTCTGATTTGATGTGAACGTGTTTACAAAATAGTTTATGAAACGGAATCAGTTTATGCTTCTAGAATTGAATAAAGTTTTTGCAATAAAATACTATCATTTTATTTGGATGAATGAAATACAAATGAGATATTATAAACTATTCAAATTCAATTTTCACAGTATAATAGAATCTAACCTCAAACCTCCTAGTAAAGCGTTTATCACGGAACATGGTGGATAAACGGAATCATTTTATGCTTCTAGAATTCAAAAAGTATTCTGTAATAATATACTATCATTTATTAAATGAATAAAATACAGATAATATATTTATAAACTATTCAATAATTCGATTTTCATAGAAGGATAGAACTTCTAACCTAAACTTCCATTGACATTCAGATCACATCAGATTGGCCGAATTTCAAGTGTGCTAAAACAGCTGATCAAAAACTTTTTCAAGTGTGATAAACCAGCTGATCAAAAACTTTTTCAAGTGTGATAAACCAGCTGATCAAAAACTTTTCATTATTTGTGTTTATCATTCAATAATTAAAACATTTATAATAATATCATCTTATTGTCATTTGGAAGAATAAAAAGTATAAACTCAACCTCTTACATAATCTTTTAGGTTATTTAGACAAATCAGAATAAAAATAAAAATACTTGGACAATTTCTTGATATTCAGATTAGGTATCTCAATTTGCTAGAGCTATGACCTTCCACTTTTGCTTTCGGAAGTGCTTATAATAGACAATGAGAATAATTATTATTCTCATATATATATTGTTTATTTTTCTGTGTGGCGAAAAATTACGTTCTCACCATGGGCAAAATGTTTTTCCGGCTCTCAATCTTTTCTAGTCCTCGGCCTACGGCCTCGGACTTGAAAACCGATTTCGAGCCAGAAAAGTCTCATTTTCGGCCCTAGGTGCGAAATATACTATTCCGGCTCTCAATTTTTTCCAGTCCTCGGCCTACGGCCTCGGACTTAAAAACCGATTTCGAGCCGGAAAAGTCTCATTTTCGGCCCTAGGTGCGAAAATATTCTATTCCCGCACTAGAGCGGAAAAGTGATTCTTTGCGTTCTGTAATCAGTGCAGCAATGGCCACTTTTCAACGTAACTGTAGGAAAAATATATTTCCCTCTCATATTATATATCAATATCGGGGGACCGAGCTTCGCACCGGAGCACAAAAGCATAGAAGCATATAAACAGAGCTTATAATATTTATTAATTGATAAACAGAACACAATTCTCTAAATTGGTTTGGGAAGGACTAACAGGCACAGCCCGAGACTGTTTCTTCCCCGAATTTTTATTTATACTCTACTAGCCGTCAGGCTCGCTTCGCTCGCCATATCCGTCTAGCCAGGGGGCTCCGTCCCCTAGACGCCCAACTGGATCGTCCAAGAATGAAAAATGCAGGCTCGCTTCGCTCGCCTGCATTTTTCATTTGAGCATTTTTATCATATGTTAGGACGATCCAGTCGGGGGTCCAGACTAAACGTCTGGCTAAACGGATATGGCGAGCGAAGCGAGCCTGACGGCTAGTAATATATAATATTTCCAGGAATAGCTCTGATTGAAGTAGCAGTGCCCAATCAATTTATCCGCGATAAATGCATTTCAATCTTCAACTTGGTGCCAACCTAACAAAGTCAACTCAACTTAATGCCAACCTGACAAAATTATTAATTTAGTTACCAGTTAACAACTGTTTCGAAGAGGTACTCTCTCTAGATTATGATTCTATATTAACATATGGTATGGACATTTTTCAATTATAATTAAGAGAATAAGAAGAATATACATGCTAAAAGACGAACTTTAAACCCTTAAAAACCACCCTTAGAGTTGAAATATTGCCAAAAGAATTTCTTGGTGAGCCTCTAAAGGGGCCAATTGAACATACCTACCAAATTTGAACTTTTTTGGTCTGGTAGATTTCTAGTTCTGTGAGTGAGTGATTGAGTGAGTGAGTGTGTGAGTGAGTCAGTCAGTCAGTGAGTGCCATTTCGCTTTTATATATATATATATATAGATAAATACGGTTGTCAAAAAAGTAGGTTATGTTCCATACACTTTTGGATTCCAATGTTCAGTCCAAACATTTTGGAACAGAAAATTTCGAATTTGGATTATCATGACTTTTTCCAAGTTTTTTGAATAATAATTTGTTTAGAAAACTGACGGCTAGTAGAGTGTAAATCAAAATTCGGGGAAGAAACACTTTTTCAAGTGTTTTTTCTGAATAATAATGATCCTTTTCATGTCCTTCAGCGAGTTTTCTCAGGGATGAGACCTAGTGCAGTCGAAATTTTATATCATGAATCAACTATCTTCCAAATTTCGTGAAAATCGTTAAAGTCGTTTCGAGATCATAAATAAATAACCAAATATATAGATAAATAACAAAATATATGATAAATAACCAAATCTATGATAAATAACCAAATCTATGATAAATAACCAAATATAATTATGATAAATGACCAATATACGTGAAAATTTTTCAATTATTAATGATTTGAGTGTAATATTTTTGTTTTCTATCCAGCTTCTCAACCTTCAAAACTCAAAATTTTCAGTTTCTGTTATTTTTGAAGATTTATGGGCCTATTCAATTAAATACTAAAATACTAAATAGGCTACTAAAAAATGAAAAAAAAACTAAATTTCAGAAAAGTGGAATCATAATCTGATTTTGGACTCTAAAATTATCATCTAAATTTGGGAGAGAAATAGTACAAGGAGTATCCTTAGTTTTTCTCTCCCATTCAGTGTTTCTTGTAAAAATTAGAATAAATAAAATAAAATATGAATATACAGAAATTGATGATATAATAGGATAATATCTGCGCTATAAATATCTTGTTAATCAATGATTATATCTCTACATCGTTAGGCAACGTTGTGGAGGTGATAAGGAATAGTGCTATCTGCTTTCTTGAATGATAGACAAGGATAACAACATCATTGCTAATCACACACTGTCATTATTGACCGAGCGAAGTGAGGTCTAAGATTCAAGTCGACGGTTTTGCATTTCTCTCAATGTTTGAATGTTTATATGTTTTTATGTTGCGCATTTACGGTGAAACGCGGTAATAGATTTTCATGAAATTTGACAGGTATGTTCCTTTTTCAATTGCGCGTCGACGTATATACAAGGTTGATGAGAGTTTTGCATTTCAAGGATAATATAAAAGTAAAAAGGAGCCTCCTTCATACGCCAATATTAGAGTAAAAATCAGACTATAGAATTATTCATCATAAATCAGCTGTCTAGTGGACTATAAAGGTGCGTACAGATATACGCGCCGCGAACATGAGCAATTCACTTTTAATCAGCTGACTATATCTGTATTTTTACAGAAACGGTAGGATACAGTTATAAAAAGCTTGGCATCAGCTGATTAAAAGCGAATTGCTAATGTTCGCGGCGCGTATATCTGTACGCACCTTAATACTACCCGTTCAAAAACATCGAACATCTTCAAAATTGTATCTTTCCATCAACGTTAGTAGACAGTTGCCTATTTATAATACTACCCGTTCAAAAACATCGAACATCTTGAAAACGTATCTTTCCATCAATGTTGTAGACAGTTGCAGCCAGACCAGATAACAGCGCTCACACTCACATTCCGGGACGACACGTCACGGTACGATAGGACAGAAAGCTCTATGTTTATTTAGGATTTTTTCTAGACATTTTGAATTGTTAAATTATTCATTAATTTTTGAGAAAACATTACAACAGGTTAATGTAACAACTCATTGAGCGCGAGGTCTACTGTTCACAGAACTACTAGTAACGTGGACCTCACTATAGAGTGAGATGGAAAGATTGATTGATTGATTGAGTACTTTATTTATGTAGATTACAATATATTCTGGCTTATACACTTATATACAATAGCTTACAATACAGCAAAATTATAGATGAATTCACATGATATAAACTAAGAAAATAATTATTGAACTGTATTATGATATGAGAAAGCATTTGTAATATAATAACTATAGATAATAAATTATATTGTTATGCGTGTACATAAATTGGCGGAGCTTTGGACATATCAATGTCCATTCTTCGGAGAGAATATTAAAAATATCCTCCCCACTAACTCTCCACCAAAACGTTAATTTCGTTATTTAAACTAAGGATTTATTTATTTATGGAAATATTGTAAAAGTTTTAATAAGATGTGAGAAGGAAAAAATGAAGATGAGAGAATGATTAAGAGCTGCGTAAATTAAGGCAAGAGGCACGTTCTGCAACATTCATAAGTTAAAGAAAGAGATCCGAGTTTTAGAGGGAGAAAGAGACCATTGAAAGAGACCAGACGTAATGAATTAATTGAGAAAAATAATTATGATTTGTTTAAGAGTTTTCACAGTCGTTCTCAGCCATGAAAAGATTAAACGGTTGATTTGAGTCTGCACAAATTATTCTCTCTGAGAGTGATCTGTAAATTTTCTACTGTGAATAAACAAGATAGAAGGAGAAGAACAAGCAGAAGAGGAAGTGGAAATGATTGAGAGGGAGAAGAAGAGAAAGAAGAAGGAGAAGAAGAAGAAGAAGAAGAAGAAGAACGGGCAGAAGGAAAAGAAGAAGAAGAATACAGAAGAAGAGGAAGAAAAGGAAGGAGGAGAAGAAGAAGAAGAAGAAGAAGAAGAAGAAGAAGAAGAAGGAAAAAAGAAGAAGAAGAAGAAGAAAAAAAAGAAAAAGGAAAAGAAGAAGAAGGAGAAGAAGAATACAGGAGAAGAAAAAGAAGAAGAATAACACAGAAGGAGAAGAAGAAGATGAAGAAGAAGAAGAAGAAGAAGAAGAAGGGGGAGAAGAATAATACAGGAGAAGAATAAAAAGAAGAAGAAGAAGAAGAAGGAGGAGAAGAAGAAGAAGAAGAAAAAGAAAAAGAAGAAGAGGAAGGAGACAAAGAAGAAGAAGAAGAAGAAGAAGAAGAAGAAGAGAAAGAAGGAGAAGGAGGAGAGTAAGAAGAAGAGGAAGAAGAAGAAGAAGAAGAAGAAGAGGAAGTAGAAGAAGAAGAGGAAGTAGAAGAATATAATATGAGAAGAAGGAGCCCCTTCTCTTCAGAGAAGACGAGAGAGTGGAGAAATTGAGGAATAAAGAAAGCAGGGTGAAAAAAAGAAGGAGAAAGAAGATCGTGAGGAGGGAGAAATAGTAGTAGGAGAAGAAGGGAGGAGAAGAACTAAGAGAAGGAGGAGGAGGAGAAGAAGGAGAAGAAGGAGAAGAAGGAGAAGAAGGAGAAGAAGGAGAAGAAGGAGAAGAAGGAGAAGAAGTAGAAGAAGGAGAAGAAGGAGAAGAAGGAGAACGAAAGAAATGTGGTAGAAGGAGGAGAGAAGATGGATAAGGAGGATTGGGAGGGGTACGAGAATTAGTTGAGAGTGACGAAACGGTGGAGAAGGGGGAGAGGAATGAGAAGGTGGAGGAGGAGGAAGAGGAGAAGGTCGAAAAGGGGAAGAGGAGGAGTGGTGAAGGAAGAGGGAAGGAGGTAGAGGAGATTGATTGATTGATTGATTATATGCCTTTATTAGGGCGGAATTAGGACTCCTGGTCCTCTCTGCCACACAACCCTAGAAAGAGAAAGAAAGAGAAAGAGAAGTCAGAGGGAGGAAGTGTTGAAGAAGGGAAGGAAGAGAAGGAGATAATGCAAGAGAGAAAGAGAAAGAGAAGTCAGAGGGAGGAAGTGTTGAAGAAGGGAAGGAAGAGAAGGAGATAATGCAAGAGAGAAGGTTGAGATGGAGGAGAAAAAGGAGGAGAAGGTGGTGTATGATGAGAAGGAGAACGGATAGGAGATTGATTGATTGATGGTTGAGTACTTTATTTATGTAGATTACAATATATACTGGCTTATACACTTATATACAATAGCTTACAATACAGCAAAATTATTATAGATTAATTTACATAATATAGACTAAGAAAATAATTATTGAATTGTATATTATAAGAAAAAAGCAATTTTTAATATAATAACCATAGATAATAATAATAATAATATAATAATAATAATAATAATATATTGTAATGCATGTACATAAACTGGCGGAGATTTGGACATATCAATGTCCATTCTAAGGAAGAATATTAAAAATATCCTCCCCACTACCTCTACCAAAGGAGTGGGTGGGAGAGGGAGTGTGAGAGTGGGTGGTAAAGGGAAAGAATAAGGTGAGAGGGGAAATGAGGAGGTGAAGATGAAGGGTGAGAAGAATGAGAAGGAGATAGTGGAAAAGGAGGGGAAGGAAGAGAATGATGAGAAAGGAAGAAGGAGGAGAAAGGGTGGAAAGGAGAAGGAGGAGAAACTGGAAAAAATTCTCTGATAGAGGAATAGACGGAAGAAGATGAGTGAGGAGTAGAACAAACAAAACTTTAAATAAACATAAATAAACTATGAATTATTTAGAATTTAGAATTTACTAGTAGTTCTGTGAACAGTAGACCTCACGCAGTATTCTCATCCACAAGTACCTGATTGAAACTATAGACCTTATGGAAATACAGCAATAGACTGGCTTCTCCACACATCTGTGTAATCACTTGTCAGCTGATTTATGATGGATAATTCTAGAGTCTGATTTTTACTCTAATATTGGCGTATGAAGGAGGTTCCTTTTTCCTTTTATATTATCCTTGAATTGCAAAATTTCCAAAAACCTTGTATACACGTCGACGCGCAGTTAAAAAAGGAACATACCTGTCAAATTTCATGAAAATCTATTACCGCGTTTCGCCGTAAATGCGCAACATTATAAATATTTAAACATCCAAACATTTAAACATTAAGAGAAATGACAAACCGTCGACTTGGATCTTAGACCTAACTTCGCTCGGTCAATAAATGGATATTTATGAATAAAATGATACTTCAAATCGATTCAACGAACATATTTATTCAGCTTTTGAAACGTGTGATTCCAAATTAACAGACAATAATCAGTGTACATTATATTTTTTCAAGAAAAATATTGGAATGAAATTTCATTAGACAAAGTTAGGACATTTAAGACCTCTCCACCACTCAATCTAGAAATATTGTTCAACTCAGAATAAATTCAATATTTTGAATAATTTACTACACATTATATTTCACCACTTCACAATATTATTTCATATTCCTCTGACGATTTTGATCATCTACTGGCGCAAATTTGTGATCTCTTATAAATCCTGCTACATCTGAAAAAATACATATTCAATCATCAGCATTTTAATTTTTACTTTCCTTGTCCTATCACCATAGGTAAAGAAAGTATTGCTTTCCGAAAAAATAAGGTACCCAATTTGTAAATTTCTCTACGTTACAAGGTCCCCTGAGTCCAAAATAGTATATTTCGCACCTAGAGCAGAAGATGAGATTTTTCCGGCTCCAAATCGGTTTTCAAATCTGAGGTAATCTGAATATCAGGAAGTTGTCCAAGTATTTTCATTTTTTATTCTGATTTGTCTAAATAACCTAGAAGATGATGTTCAATTATGTGGGAGGTTGAGTTTATACTTTTTCATTCTTTCAAATGACAATAAGATGATATTATTATAAATGTTTCAATTATTGAATAATGAACACAAATAATGGAAAGTTTTTTGATCAGCTGTTTTTTGATCACCTTTCTTAGTTCCATGTTAGTGGCTGGAAAGGGTACTCTTTCCGGCCTAGGCCGGAAAGAAACCTGTTCTGACGTCAGACGAGAGTCGTCTGCAAACAATGTCTTTCAGATCTACGTAGAGACTGGAAAGCAGCTGCTTTCTGTGCAGTGTGGCGGAAAAGTGGTTTTTGGGTATTGGTCTGTATGTATGTGTGTGTGTGTGTGTGTGTGTGTGTGTGTGTATGAGTGTAAGTGCTTCTGTGTACAAGATATCTCATCTCCCAATTAACGAAATGACTTGAAATTTGGAACTTGAGGTCCTTAGGATATAAGGATCTGACACGAACAATTTCGATCAAATGCAATCGAAGATGGCAGCTAAAATGGTGAAAATGATGTCAAAAACATAGTTTTTCGAGATTTTATCGAAAACGGCTTCAACGATTCTGATAAAATTTGTACCTAAAATAGTCAATGATAAGCTATTTCAACTGCCACAAGTCTCATATCTGTAAAAATTCCAGGAGCGCCACCCCATCCATGTAAATTTTAATTTCAGATTCCCAATTATCTGGCTTCAAAAACAATTTGAACATAAAATTCTCAGTGGGAAAGATTGAACATGAAAATCTCTACAATTAATGTCCAGTAACATTTCCACCTAAACTCAAAATAAACTCGAAATTCGAGAAAATGTGATTATTCAATTGTAAATTATTGTTTATTTTTTTGAATCATTCACTATGAAGAGATAGCAGACCTCGTGTGTCTCTAGCGTTATCACCCTGTCACCAGCTTGCTCAAATCTTTGAATAGTAGACTTGAGATGCGCGTGAACACTGGCGTCAGGTGATCAATTTTCATAACGGCAAGGAAAGTTGTGTGAGTGACTTTTAGAGCCTGTTTCCGAGCTCGGGATTCAGCTAAGTTTTAAACTTTGAATAGCTGGAGTCAGAAAATTTGCTTCCCGAAACGAGGTGTAGTCATAGTTTTCATAATAATCCTTATTTTCGCCACACTGCACAGAAAGCAGCTGTTTGCCAGTCCCCACGTAGATCTGAGAGACATTGTTTGCAGACGACTCTCGTCTGACGTGAGAAACAGGTTTCTTTCCGGCTAAGGCCGGAAAGAGTACCCTTTTCATACTCAACCTCCCACATAATTGAACCTAATCCTTTAGGTTATTTAGACAAATCAGAATAAAAAATAAAAATACTTGGACAATTTCCTGATTTTCAGATTACCTCAGATTTGCTAGAGCTATGACCTTCCACTTTTGCTTTCGGAAGTGCTTAATAAACAATTATTCTCATATATATATATTATCTATTTTTCTGTGTGTGAAAAATAGCGTTCGCATCATGGGCAAGAATGTTTATCCAGCTCTCAATCTTTTCTAGTCCTCGGTCTACGGCCTCGGACTTGAAAATCGATTTCGAGCCGGAAAAGTCTCTTTTTCGGCCCTAGGTTCGAAATATACTATTTCAATTAATTATCAATGGTTTCTGAGTTATTTGAGAAACAAAACTTCAAATGTCCACCATCTTGTTCTATGAATTTGAGAAATCAATATAATTTCTTTGAAGCTTTGTCCAGCTGTTATAAATGATTGTGCAGAGTTTCAATTTGGTATGTTTGACCATTATTTGGAAAAAAATAGTAAGTGGAAAAAGCAAAATGGCCGCTGTGTGAGTGAGTGAAGACTTCCGGACAATTTAAATATGATATTTAGATATGTTTTTTACCCAGGAACACGTTTTTTGCCCTATAGTGAGGTCCACGTTATAATGACAGTATTTGATCAACTTTGGTTTTGCTATCCTTGTCTATTATTCGACAAAGCTTGTGGTACTATCCTTTTCTAGGTCCACAACGATGCCAATTATGTTTTTAACAGTGTTGAAATATAATTAATTGATGCAGAGAATCGGCATCGCTATTCTTTTATCTTTATTCACTGCCATTATAACGTGGACCTTACTATAGAATATTGGTAGGGAAATCGTAAGCACCCTGTGGATTATTAAGACTAGTAGTTCTGTGAACAGTAGACCTCACGCAGTATTCTCATGATTGAAACTATAGACCTTATGGAAATACAGCAATAAGACTGGCTTCTCCACACATCTGTGTAATCACTTGTCAGCTGATTTATGATGAATAATTCTATAGTCTGATTTTTACTCTAATATTGGCGTATGAAGGAGGCTCCTTTTTTTATACTAGTAGTTCTGTGAACAGTAGACCTCACGCAGTATTCTCATCCACAAGTACCTGATTGAAACTATAGACCTTATGGAAATACAGCAATAGACTGGCTTCTCCACACATCTGTGTAATCACTTGTCAGCTGATTTATGATGAATAATTCTATAGTCTGATTTTTACTCTAATATTGGCGTAAGGAGGAGGCTCCTTTTTCCTTTAATACTAGTAGTTCTGTGAACAGTAGACCTCAAGCAGTATTCGCACCCACAAGTACCTGATTGAAACTATAGACCTTATGGAAATACAGCAATGGACTGGCTTCTCCACACATCTGTGTAATCAATTGTCACCTGATTTATGATGAATAATCCTATAGTCTGATTTTTGCTCTAATATTGGCGCAAAGATTATATTGGCGTATGAAGATTATTTAGATAATAATAATAATGATATGGCTTTTATTGGTGGGGAGTTCCCGACGGAAGTTCCACCTCGTCTGGATATATCATTTGAGCCATCAATGGGCCTTACGACTGTCATACTTCAGCCGGGAACGACAGTTTAATATATTATCATAGAGAAACGATAGCATAAGTAGATATCCCATGGTATAGGGCGTTCATGTCGCAACTTTTACTGTCATCCCAAGCCGATAGTTCACGTAGTTCTCTCCCATGCAGCTGTGTGACGCTGATAGTCTCTCAAATTGTGCCGTTCATACACTCTCACTCCAACAAAACAGTAAAAATTGACAATAATCGACAGTAATCGGCTTGGGATAACAGTAAAAGTTGCGACATAAATTCCCTATACCATGGGATATCTACTTACGCTATTGTTTCTCTATGGTAATATCTAGATATTCACCTTTTGCTGTCATCTTTTGTTCTCCTTTTAATATTTTCCGAGCTTGTGTATCGTCAATCCCCAGGACATGTTTGAGAGCTTTTGAATCATAATCTTTGTAATCATTCAGCACCTGTAGATTCACTGGTGGATAGTGGACACTGGAAAATAGACAATCCTATTATATTAAGCGAGCAATTTCTGTATAATTATTGACCAAAGCGAAGCTGAGGTCTTAGCTTCGGTCAATAATTATAAACTATAGACCTTATGGAAATACAGCAATAGACTGGCTTCTCCACACATCTGTGTAATCACTTGTCAGCTGATTTATGATGAATAATTCTAAAGTCTGATTTTTACTCTAATATTGGCGTATGAAGGAGGCTTCTTTCTCCTTCTATACTAGTAGTTCTGTGAACAGTAGATCTCACGCAGTATTCTCATCCACAAGTACCTGATTGAAACTATAGACCTTATGGAAATACCTCAATAGACTGGCTTCTCCACACATCTGTGTAATCACTTGTCAGCTGATTTATGATGAATAATTCTATAGTCTGATCACTAGCTGACTAGCCGATCGAGTCGAAGCGAAGCTGTGGTCTTAGCTTCGACTCGATCGGCTTTTGTCTGTTTGTTTGTTTGTACCGCAGTTACAGTCAGTTATCGTCTGATTCGGATGAAATTTGGTATGCAAGTACTTCGGAACAAGGCGCAGAAACGTATGTATTCAAGATTCTTGAAATCATCCCCGTTTCAAGATGGCGGCCCTTTATTCAGAAATTTTACAGTAACAAACAACCTAAATTTTCAATACTTTATCAGATCAGGTTCAAATTGGGCTCATTCTACTCAGCTCTTCAAAGCGGTACTATTCCATGTATCACATGTTGATAATGTTCTATTTTTTGGAATTCGATTTTTTTTACAACTCCCAATCCAAGTTTCAGATTTTTTATTTCTTCAACCGTGCTTCCGAGCTCAAAAGTGTAAAGGACCTTTATTCTTCAGCGCTCCAAGATGATCTTATTTCATATATCACATATTAAAATTTTAAAATTTAGAATTCCATAATTCACCCTCCCCAACATAGTCTCAAACTAGTTATTGACCGAAGCGAAGCTGAGGTATTAGCTTCGACTCGATCGGCTTTTGTCTGTTTGTTTGTTTGTTTGTTTTTACCGCAGTTATTGTCTGATTCAGAAGAAATTTGGTATGCAAGTTCTTTGAAACAAGGCGCAGAAACGTATGTGTAACGATTTATGGAAAGACCTCCGGTTTTTATGTAATATTTAAAAAACCATAGAATAATCTCAAACATTACTTTTTTTTGTGTAGTTGAGAACATAACGATTTTTCTCAATAAAATTCAATTCAAGATGGCGGAAAAAATGGCGGATAATTACTAAAAAACCATGTTTTTCACGATTTTCTCAAAAATGGCTCTAACGATTTTCTTCAAATTTATACCATAGATAGCTATTTATAAGCCCTATGAACTGACATGAGTCTCATTTCTGGGAAAATTGCAGGAGCTCCGTAATATTCTTGAGAAAAATGGCGGATAATTACTAAAAAACCATGTTTTTCACGGTTTTCTCGAAAACGGCTCTAACGATTTTCTTCAAATTCATACCATAGATAGCTATTTATAAGCCCTATCAACTGACATGAGTCTCATTTCTGGGGAAAATTGCAGGAGCTCTGTAATATTCCTGAGGAGAATGAATTTTGTTAAATTTCTATCACGATTTTCTCGAAAATGACTCGACCGATTTTTTTTAAAATTCATACCCTGTATAGTTATTTATCAGCTCTATCAACTGGCATGAGTCTCCTCCCTGGGAAACTAACAAGGGGTCCACCCCTACCCTGAGAAATTTACTTTGTAACCTCCTTCTCGTGCGTGAGGTAGGTAGGTAGAGCAGTTTATTCAAAAGAACACATGTCGATATTTTATTTGTAGAACAGCTGTTTTGACAACTTTTGGAAAATCCTCAAATTTCATAATTCAAACGAAGGAAAATGTACTCTGAGAACAATAACAATAGTATAATCATAGTTTTAATTATTTAGCTGCCAATCGGCATAATGTTATTCCCTAAATTATCCTTGTTAATGAGGCTCATAGATCAATGAGCAAGGAAAGTTGTGTGAGTGTGCAACACCAGATTTTTTGAGCATTTATTGCCTGGACTACATGGATGTGAGTGGATTTTTATTAGATCATAAGTTGAGAATCATTGATAGGTTTGATTATGCCTACTCACCTGCCTCTCTTTGTGAATTGATCTCTGGTTACCTTGTCTCGAACAGTTTCGTACATTTCATTAAAGTCTGTGAAAAATGTCGATATTAGAAGCAATCATGGTGGAAAAATAGGAGTTCATACAACAGTTTTATGATAGGAGTCTTCAACGCACGAGTTAGATGTAGAGTTAAGGAACGAGCGAGCGAGCACAGCAGGCGAGTGTCTTAAACATCTCACGAGTGCTTTAAAGATCTCAAAGAACTGTTTAGGAGTCTTCAATGCATGAAAGAAAGAAAGAAATATTTATTGCCAAAATCATTAAACAAACTTTACAAATTTGAAAAATATAAAAATTTTCATATGCACTACATTACAAAAACTTAAAATTAAAATATTTTCCATTTAAAAATTGATTATAATATTATCATTGGCGTTACCAGCAAAACTAAGTAGTTTGAGCGATGGCAACGAGTAATCAGTCAGCTATATATAGTGGCTTGAGATTCAGTCGAAAATAGGAAAAATATAATAAAGAAAAAAGTAACATATGGAATATATGAAAAACTAGAAGAAATAAATAAAATTTCAATCCGAAAAGAAGAAGGACCAAGAGTGAAATACTAAGAGAGCAGAAAATCTAGAATGAATTCATAATAATTTAAAAACTCAAAAGAAAAAGAGATGATTCATGTAATTATTAATCGACAATTCACTGTACATATGTAATCCATTTAGTAACATAATGTAATTCATTTGTAGCATATATGCAATTCCTTTTGTAAGCAAAGAGAGAATTAGAAAAACAATACAATACAGTAGAGTTAGATGTAGAGTTAAGAAACGAGCGAGCGAGTGTCTTAAACATCTCACGAGTGCTTTAAAGATCTTAAAAACTGTTGTTTACAGTTACAGGCAAAGTATCACATTGCTGACTTGTTGTGGAAGGTTAGAAATTAACCAACTGGTGTGAGGTTCACGTTATAATGGCAGTGAAGAAAGATGGGAAAAAACGTTGCCAAACCTCTGTTTTGTCAGCCTTTCATAGACGGTAGCAGATACATTGATGTGATATTAACTGATCATTCTTGTTTAGAGTAATCAATTATATTTTTGATAATTTCATAATGAATTTACATGATTGAGATGGAGTATTTTGTTGATGGATTTTTAATTCTTCATTGTTAAAAGACGATCTGGCAACAGAGCGAAGGGAGGAAGAGATAGCGCTATCTGCTTTGTTGAATGATAGACAAGGATAGCAATACCGTTGCTAATCAAACACTGTCATTATAACGTGGATATATCAATAGCCTTTATGGTGAAAAGATCAAGATAACAATATAGATAGAAAAGTAAATAGGAGAGAGTGAGCTTGAAATACTATAAACTTGACAAGTTGAAAACTTGACATGTCCAACTGAAAACTTGACAAACTGAGTATATAATGAACTGAAAACTCTATACAACATTTTTGAAAATGTATCTTTTCATAAGTGGAAGGCACTCTTTTGTATCTTCTCAAAATTGTGTTGCATCCGAAAAGATACACAAGGAGCTCCAAGAGTATCCTTCCATAAGCAGCAGATGCTGTTTTGTATCTTCTCAAAATCGTGTTGCATCAGAGAAGATACATAAGGAGCTTTCATGTATTTTTCCATAATCAACAGTTTCTCCCCCGTGGATATTATTTGGTTATTACTTAATGATTACTTCAATGATGTCATTGGAACGTTGGAAAAATTTCTGTGATGCCACTCTACCCACTAGAGAAAAATATAGATATGCTAGACTCTATAGTGAGGTCCACGTTATAATGACAGTATTTGATCAACTTTGGTTTTGCTATCCTTGTCTATCATTCGACAAAGCTGGTGGTACTATCCATTTCTAGGTCCAAAACGATGTCAATTATGTTTTCGACAGTGTAGAAATATAATTAATTAATTCAAAGAATCGGCATCACTATTTTTCTATCTTTATCCACTGCCATTATAACGTGGACCTCACTATAGACTATGGCTCAACTCACAATCACGTGACTCAGGTCGAGAAGAGACTGGACTCTAGTGGAGAGCATGTGTTTTGAAATGGTGATGTCGCGGAGACTAGAATCGACTGGTCTGAGTGTCACCATTTGGAAACACATGCTCCCCACTAGAGTCCAGTCTCTTCTCGACCTGAGTCGCCTAAGTGTTAGTTGAGCCTTGGAATGAAGATCAATTTGATAAAAGCTCTAGGGTTTACCATATTTTCCTCCTTTGGAAGAAGCAGACCCTTGCTTAAATGTATCAAGATTAGCTTTAGTTACAAATTCATCCTTGTCGGAGTCCAGAACGTCAAATAAATCTGTAACAAAAAACATATTGTATACTAGCAGGTAACCCGTGCTTCGCAAGCGTCTATTTTAAAACTTGACAAACTGAAAACTTGACTCAATGAAATCTAGATGAATTGGAAATAGGCCTATAAGAATCCTCTGTTGATTAAGAATTTATCTGCAACATTTCAAGTGAATCAGTCCAGTAGTTCAGATGTGATTATGTGTCAATAGTTATTTGTATATCTAGAGTTAAAAGTACGACTTTTTCTCCTTGTGGGAAAAAGTTTGAAGCCAGAGGCGAAGCCGAGAGTAACAATTTTCCTGAGGGAGAAAAAGTATTTTTCGCTCGTGATGTACACAAAATTTTTCCTCCATCTACATTTTCTTATAGAAACTGCAAATTAAATCATTCTAATAACTTTACGTATTGGTGACAATGTTTCCTAACAACATAACCTAAAATCTAAAACCTAAAAACTGGTCATCTGATTGGCACTGCCGATTGTGCTATCTATCGGCCAAAGTTGTAACAATTATATCAGCTGGGCAGGCTACCAAAAATGGCTGACTCCAGATCACACGGTTCAGATTTGAATTGCAGATCAAAAATATTTGTTGGCTGGTATTTTGAATAAAATAAAATATTTTAAAAATTGTATAAATTTTTATCGTCTTCAAAATAAGAATATAATATCATACAAACATATATTTCATGAGTTGTTCAAATTTCTTGTAGTGGTATTGAATTCAGTTGACTCAATGACAGACACCACTTTTACGCTTTCTCATCTGAGCTTAGACCTTCTAACCTATCACCATGTAAGTTTTTGAAATAGAGATGCTTCCCATGTTATTTAAATGGAGTCACTTTTCCTCCCTAGGGAGTTTTTCTGTTTTTTACTACCGAGAGCGAAAAAGTGACACTTTAGTATTATGTTTCAGGGAGTAAAGTAAGTACTTTAGACAGTAGGTGGAGGAAAACATAATTTTCCTATCCTTTCGATACAGCATTGATGAAACTGAAGACGTTCACTAAGCACTTTGTCACAGAAAAACTGTTCTAGCTGAAAAATAAATAATCCATGCCACATGTAGGCCGATACATTGCATCAGGAAAACGAAGTTTCAAAAGTATGTTTTTTCTAAACTGGTGTTTTTGAGATAATTTACTTTTTCAAAACTTTTACTTTTTCAAAACTATTTATTGAAAGTTTTTAATCATCTTACAATTCGTTGATTTTCTTTTGCTCTTCACAGGGATCCACAATTATGCATGGATTTCTCCATGATTTGCTCTTCTGAATGTGACAACACATGACTTTTCTTCTTGGTTGACCTTTCGGTGGACAACGCAGGGGAATATCCTCACAAGGAGGCTTGCAATAACCCAAATCATAGTGACCCGGTCATATATAGTGATCATTTCAAAATCATAGTGATCCAAATCATAGTGATCAATTTCTTTGATGCAGCTGTTTCACATTCACCATATTATTATATAGAGTTTGTGAAGATGAAAATATTAATTATCAAAACAATACTATCATTATATTCATAATGAAAATATTATCATTATTACTAAAAGTATTTATCAATTATTGAAACAATATTATTGAGGTTAAGTGGTATCAGGTATAAAGCAATAATAGAAAAAGATGTTCCTTTTCTTTAATTTAGACCATATGATTTGGTGATTTTTTACTTCTTTATGAAATCGTATGTACCATTAATGAAATTTGAACATTGATTATGAAAAATCTAAAAGGAAGTTTGAAATTAGATCGAAATTTTTAGAATCTATGTGCAAAATTTGGAGATCTGAATCATTCCCGTCTTTCCAGTTTGCTATCCACAAGTTGACATGTTTCGATGCAAACAAACGAACAAACACAACCCTACTCTCTCTTATTATATAGATAATTTGAGTATTGAGGGTTTTAGAAACCGTGCAAAAATCCGGTTTTATTGGGAAGTCATTCTAGGCTCACATTACTAAAAGTGAATAATTCACTTTTCCTACATATATCCTGAAAAGTGACCATTTCTGCACTGATAGCAGGCCGCAAATAATCACTTTTCCGCACTAGTGCGCAAAGTGAGTACTTTGCGTACTCCAGATTTGCAGCATGACAACGCAAAATAGTTAGTAGGTTATATGGAGCACCAGTGCAGGAAAATCTAAATTAAGTTGGTAACTGTGACTGTGGTGCACGTTATAAGAATCTTGAAGTGGTGGACAACAGTGGATGACAGCAGTTGACAGCATACAGCCGCCCCGCCATTCAAACACACATACATTATTCTATTTTGAATAAATTGAGGTCTTTATCAATAACAGCATCACAAACACAAACATTTGATGGATTTCAGGCAATTTCACCCATAATTACCCACTTCCCATATTCAATGGTAACTGTAGGAAAAATTTAATGTGAAATATGTGCGCAAAGTTCCTCTGCTGCACTTAACAAACCATTCCACCCTCGCCTACGGCTCAGGCGTAAACGTTTCTTTCGGTGCAGCGAACTGTCACTTTGCGCACTAGTTGCACAAATAACTATCAATGAGGTCCACGCTACAACTGCAGTGGAGAAAGATAGGAGAACAATGTTGCCAATCCCCTGTCTTGTCAATGCCTTCTAAGGAGGGCAACTGATACTGGTTTATCGATGTGAGTGTCAACTAACTGTTCATTCTCTAAAATAATCAACTACAGTTTATCAAGCAATATATCATGTTTTTCAATGGTAATTAATTTTCATAATCAAGATTGAAATATTCTGTTAATTCATTATTATATTTCTAAAGTAATATTTTGTTAATAAATTATTATATTTCTAAATTGTTAAAAAGCGATCTGGCAGCAGATGAAACCAAGAAAGAGATAGTGCTATCCACTTTGTTCAATGAAAGACGAGGATATCAATACAATAATTGCTAATCAAACACTGCCATTATATTGTGGACCCCACTAATAGGTTCACAATTCTTCTATGAACGTGACTGTCTTGAATCTTTAACCTTGTGACTAATCTTGAGACTTGAAAAAACTCACCAACTGTGGCACTTGAAGAAGCTTCAGGGGCTGTTTGTGCTGTTTTAGTTCTTTGGGATTTTGCTGGGTGAGCCTGATGCGATAGTTCAATCTCCTGTGAGAAAAACCATAGAGAAACAATAGCATAAGTAGATATCCCATGGTATAGGGCGTTTATGTCGCAACTTTTACTGTTATCTCAAGCCGATAGCCCACGTAGTTCTTTCCTATGCAGCTTTATGACGTGGTAGTCTCTCATATTGTGCCGTTCATACACTCTTACCCCAACAAAACAGTAAAAAAACAATAATCGACAGTAATCGGCTTGGGATAACTGTAAAAGTTGCGAGATAAACGCTCTATACCATGGGATATCTACTTACGCTATTGTTTCTCTATGGAAAAACATGATAAGTTATCATTAGGGTGGCCACCAACATCAGCTCATGAATGTACACATATGATCGTCATGCACATATGTTGAACATGTGTATACACACATAATTATGCTCGTCATGCATGTATGTTGAAAATGTGTGTACACACATATGCTTGTCATGCATGTATGTTAAACATGTGTGTACACACATGCTAGTCAAGCAAGTTGTGTCATCAGCAATACGCTATAGTGAGGTCCACGTTATAATGACAGTATTTGATCAACTTTGGTTTTGTTATCTTAGTGTATCATTTGACAAAGCCGGTGGTACTATCCTTTTCTAGGTCCACAACGGTGCAAATTATGTTTTTGACAGTGTAGAAATATAATTAATTAATGCAGAGAATCGGTATCGCTACTCTTCTATCTTTATTCACTGCCATTATAACGTGGACCTCACTATAGAAGCTATGTTATAATGTCAGTGAAGAAAGATAGAAAAACACGTTGCCAAGCCTCTGCATTTTGCCACTGATTGTACACAGCTGTTACTCAATTCATCCCATTAAATTTGATCTAATAAAAATTATCATTTCTTAGATAAAATAATCAATTTACAGTAATGTCAAATCAATCAGGAGATATTATTTTTTCATAATTTGATTCAAAAATTTGCTTCCATAACTAAGATCAGGTATTTATTTTTATACAAATTTTTGTATTTTTATACAAACCTGAAATGGCGGCTAATTTGAAAAGCTGTGATACACCAATCTGAATTTCAAAACAGCAGAAATTAAGTTATTTGGTAGGTATTCTATTCCAATTTCTTTTAAAAATGATAGAAAAATAGAAATCCTCTTTCAGAATGAGCAATTTCAATGGAAATAATTCTAAAATTATTCAATATTATCTATACCAGTACGAGTAGGTCTAACCTAAAAAGTGTAGCATGAATGAAATACTTCGTAGCAAAAATACTTTGGTACACAAGTCGTATAATTGATTTAAAATGTATTTTTGTAACAATGAAATAATTTTTAGACATTACCGTATGAAAAACACAAATTAAAATACCTGAAATTACATTTTAAAAGTTGATAACCAACCATCCTGAACTTCATTCATGCTTCAGTTTGTGCTAAAAAGTGAAGCATGAATTAAGTCCAGGATGGTTAGTTATCAACTTTTAAAATGTCATTTCAGGTATTTTGATTTGTGTTTCTCATACGGTAATGTCTAACAATCATTTCATTGGTTCAAAAATACATTTTAAATCAATTATACGACTTGTGTACCAAAGTATTTCGATAGAATGAAGAAAAAAATGGCGGCTGAGTTATTTTTGTACAGTCACTGTCAAAAGTAAAAATAAGATATTCAGGCAAACTGGCAACATTGCAAACCTACAGAGAGATAGCGCTATCTGTTTTGTTGTATGATAGAAAAGGACAGCAACAGTATTGTCAATCATACACTGTCATTATAACGTGGACCTCACTACAGAACCAGCTGTTTGACAGCTCCTAACATGAAATAGGCAATCATTAAACTACTATAAATACAAAAGTGGAGAATTTCAATATGAGATTGATCTGAACAGTCAATCTATCCAAAGTCAAAATTGTTTGTTTTATTTTAATTTCTCTTTTCAGATTGATGATTTGTTGTAGAAAGCAGAATGAACATAGCATATGTATAATATTTGGACAATTAAAAACTAAATTGGGAAATTGAAGAAGTTTATTCAGTAATAAATGAATAACTGAATAAATAAATAGGTGAATTTCAATTTCAATCTTCCAATTTTCAATTTATTGTTATGAAAACACACAAAACAAGACAAAACAAAATGTTTGTTTGTTTTATTGTGTTTCCTATTATTTTTCAGATTGATGATTTGGTGTAGAAAACAGAATGGACATAACCTATGTATAATATTTGGACAATTTAAAACTTAATTAGGAAATTGAAGAAGTTTATTCAGTAATAAATAAATAATTGAATAACTAAATAGATGAATTTCAATTCCAATCTTTTAATTTCCAAGTATGATATTTGGACAATTTGAAACTGAATTGGGAAATTGAAAAAGATTATTCAGTAATAAATTAATAAATAAATAACTGGATAACTAAATAGATGAATTTCAATTTCAATCTCCCAGTCTCCAATTTTTTGTTATTAAAACACACAAAACAAGACAAAAAAGAATTACATAGAATTACAAAACAAATAAAATACAAAATAAATTGAATATTTATTTATTTGAAAATTCACATATTTGAGGGCACCAGGAACTGAATCCCATTATTTCCCTCATAACACACATTGAGCATACAATTTGAAAAACAATACATTAAAATGAAAATAAAATAACTCAACTAATATTCTATTGAGTTTTAGAAAAAAAAATACGAAATAAAAATAGAAAACCTTGCAAATATGAAACTTATAGTATAGCAGATAAAAGAAGAAGAACTCAGTATGTAACTAATACTGAAGAATTCAAGAAGAAAAGAAAAAAGAAACAAAGAAAAGAGAATTATGGAAACTTTGCAAATATGAAACTTATAGATAAAAACACAAATATATTATGTAATACATAGGAAAGAAAAAAAGAAAAATGAGTAAAAAAGACAAAACTCAACAAACATGAATCTTTTTCAAGTCCCGCCTGAACACATTGTCTGAATCGGAAAAATCTAATGCATTATTAATCCTATCCAACAATGAATGGATGAATGATGGAATATACTGTATTATTTGATGAATAAATGAATTGAACATTATTTCAATTCAAATAGAGCAGCAAAGAGAAAATGAACAGTAATAAATCAAAGATAAAACCACAAAACATTCTTTTCAAAGCGGTTTTTGTGCAACAATATATATGACGTCATGTGTTTACACACATGCCCTGTTAGAAGCTAACCTCAAAGTTCCATTAAAGAGATATTGTAACGAGCTTAGTAGCTGAGGAGAATATCATTGGCTCCAATATTGCTAGTTTTCACTATATTATTCTTCAATTAATTATACTCAAATTCAACCAAAATAAATACATAATTTGATTTTGTTATCCAGTATGATATTTTCCACTTATAATGATCATATTTTTGATTATTGATAATTTTCCAACTTACATTCAAAAGAATGAAAATCAACGCGAAAATCACAGAGCTGTTCATTTTCCAACTGAAAATAAAATCATCATCAAAATAAACATATTTAGAATTCTGTCAATGCATTCATTACTTTGGAGCTGTTATCAACAAATAGTATATTTCGCACCTAGATCAGAAAATGAGATTTTACCGGCTCGAAATCGGTTTTCAAGTCCAAGGCCGTAGGCCGAGGACTAGAAAAGATTGAGAGCTGGAAAAACATTTTTGCCCGAGGTGCGAACGATATTTTTCGCCACACTACAGGTATTGCTGACAAAATAAATAAAGAATACAAAATAAAGAATACTCATTAAGCTATTGTACCTATCTCTTGATTTTAGTGGTAGAAGATTTGCAGTCAGGATTTCAGATTCTTTTAAAATTTCACTTGGAATAACACAGTCATCTTCAAGCATTTTTGAAAATTTGGAATGCACTAATCAACAATAAATAATTGAATAAAACTGGTTGCAAAGCGAATTGGTTTGATTCGAAACTGGAACTGAAATCATGGCGACTTCAGCTGATGATGGAAGTGGACACTCGCCCGATCTAGCAGATGACTTATCAACTACTTTCATGAGCGGCTGGAAAGAGACAACTTTCTGGCCTAGACCGGAAAAGAAACCCTTTTCTGACGTCGTCTGCAAACAAGGTCTTTCAGATCTACGTAGGGACTGGGAAACAGCTGCTTTCTGTGCAGTGTGGCGAAAAACAAAGATTGATCATTTTTTAACTGGAATGAACAGTTAATATTACGTCAATAAACCTGTATCAGCTACCGTCTACAGAAGGCATTGACATGACAGAGGATCAGCAATTTTGTTCTCCTGTCTTTCTCCACTGTCATTTCAACATGGATCTCACTTAAGATGTATGATAAATTATTGATGGAAGAATAAAGGTATGAGAACAATAAAAGTATGAGAGAAATAAAAGTATGAGAGAAATAAAAGTATGAGAGAAATAAAAGTATGAGAGAGATAAAAGTATGAGAAAAATAAAAGAATGAGAGAGATGAAAGTATGAGAAAAATGAAAGTATTTGATAAATGAATGTATTAGAGTTATGGAAGTTTGAGAAAAATTAATAGAAGTATGAGAAAAATGAAATTATCAGGAAAATGAAAGTATGAGAGAAATAGAAGCATGAGAAGAATAAAAATATTGAAAAAAGAGAAGTATGAGAGGAATAAAAGTATGAGAACAATAAAAGTATGAGAAAAATAAAAGTATGAGAGGAATAAAAGTATGAGAGAAAAAAGTATGAGAGGAATAAAAGTATGAGATAAATAAAAGTATGAGGAAAAAGGATGAGATGAATAAAAGTATGAGAGAAATAAAAGTATTAGAAAAAAAAGTATGAGAGAATTGATTGATTGAGTACTTCATTTATGTAGATTACAATATATACTGGCTTCTACACTTATATACAATAGCTTACAATACAGCAAAATTATAGATGAATTTATATAATATAGACTAAGAAAGTAATTAATGAACTGTATATGATATGAAAAAGCAATTTGTGATTTAATTACTATAGATAATAATATTATATTGTTATGCATCTACATAAATTGGCGGAGCTTTGGACATATCAATGTCCATTCTTTGGGAACAATATTAAAAATATCCTCCTCACTAACTCTCTACCAAAAAAAAGTATGAGAAATGAAAGTATGAGAAAAAAGTATGAGAAAAATAGAAGTGTGAGAAATAAAAGTATGAGAGAAATAAAAGTATGAGAAAAAAGTATGAGAAAAATAGAAGTATGAGATAAATAAAAGTATGAGATAAATAACAGTATGAGAGAAATAAAAGTATGAGAAAAATAGAAGAATGAGAGAAAAAAGTATAACTTTTCACCAATTTTTCTGTTGAATGATGTGGATAGTCGATTGAAGCAGCTTGGAGTGATATGACACACAACTGACGTTGGTCGACCTCAGACTGTTAGCAAACACTGACACACATCAAAAACATTATTTTTGTGAATTGAATAATACCACGTCAGTTCATTAGATACAACCACGTCATTTTCTAATTATCATTCATCTATTCATTGATATTCTCTGATGCCAACGAACAACTCGGTTTGTGAAGTTTGAAAACCGACATTCAGAGCTGTAGGTGGGCATTTTTGCAACTATAAACTCGACCGTCCGATGTAACACTATAGTGAGGTCCACGTTATAATGGCAGGGCATGATTGACTGTCCTTTTCAATCAAACAAAACAGATAGCACTATCTCTCTCTCGCTTTGCAATGTTGTCTATTTGCCAGATTATTTAATATTTACTTTTGACAGTGACTGTACAAAACTGAACAAACAATTCACAGCCGCCATTTTCTTTCTTCATTCTATCAAAATACTTGAGTACACAAGTTTTATGATTGATTTGAGATGTATTTTCGAAACAATGAAATAAATTTTGAACATTACCGTATGAGAAACACAAATTAAAATACCTGAAAAGACATTTCAAAAGTTGATGACTATCCATCCTATACTTTATCAATGCTTCAGTTAGCCTACACATATAGGTTATACCGGTATAAATAACATTGAAAAGCTATTTCAGAATAATTCCATTGAAATTTCTTATCTTTAGATAGGATTTCTATTATTTTTGAAAGAAATTGGAATAGAATACCCACCAAATAACTTAATATCTGTAGTTCTGGAATTTAGATTGTTGTATCGCACTTTCATGAATTAGCCGCCATTCCAGGTTTGTATAAAAATCAAAATCTGATCTCAGTTATGGAAGCAAATTTTTGAATCGAATTAGGAAAAAATATATTTTCTTGATTAAATTGACATTGAATTGATTTTTTTATCAAGAATGATAGAAGGATGAAGAAGAAGAAGATGATAATGATGAAGAAGAAGAAGAAGAAGAAGAAGAAGAAGAAGAAAAGAAGAAAAGAAGAAGAAGAAGAAGAAGAAGAGAAGAAGAAGAAGAAGAAGAAGAAGAAGAAGAAGAAGAAGAGAAGAAGAAGAAGAAGAAGAAGACGAAGCAGTAGACAAAGACGAAGAAGAAGAAAAAAAGAAGAAGAAGGAGAAGAAGAAGATGAAGAAGGAGAAGAAGAAGAAGAAGAAGAAGAAGAAGAAGAAGAAGAAGAAGCAGCACAGAAAGTGCTGAGATAGTGGCTTCTCCTCGCCGAAGCGTGGACTTTATTAAAAAGAAGATTATATGGAAAGTTTTAGTGAAAAGTTGTGTGGGGCGGTGCCATGGCAGAGATTAGGGCAGCAGTCGAGAGGACAGTGAAGAACAATAAATGAACTCATTGTGTTCTTGAGACAAGCGAGAGAACAGTAAACAGGGGACAATAGGATAGAAAGAGAGGGTAATCATCTCTCCCAACAACTTTTCTGTCAAGCTTTTCCTCTCCAGTTTTCCCCATTGAACTTTTCTTCAGACTCAGATTATCACACAGTCAGGCCTCCATTGAAAACTACTAGTAGTTCTGTGAACAGTAGACCTCACGCAGTATTCTCATCCACAAGTACCTGATTGAAACTATAAACCTGATGGAAATACAGCAATAGACTGGCTTCTCCACACATCTGTGTAATCACTTGTCAGCTGATTTATGATGAATAATTCTATAGTCTGATTTTTACTCTTATATTGGCGTATGAAGGAGGCTCCATTTCCTTCTTTACTAGTAGTTCTGTGAACAGTAGACCTCACGCAGTAATCTCATCCACAAGTACCTGATTGAAACTATAGACCTTATGGAAATATAGCAATAGACTGGCTTCTCCACACATCTGTGTAATCACTTGTCAGCTGATTTATGATGAATAATTCTATAGTCCGATTTTTACTCTAATATTGGCGTATGAAGGAGGCTCCTTTTTCCTTTTATATTATCCTTGAAATGCAAAATTTTCAAAAACCTTGTATATACGTCGACGCTCACTTTAAAAAGGAACATACCTGTCAAATTTCATGAAAATCTATTACCGCGTTTCGCCGTAAATGCGCAGCATATCAACATTCAAACATTTAAACATTAAGAGAAATGCCAAACCGTCAACCGTCAACTCGCTTCGCTTACCATATCCGTCTAGCCAGGGGGCTCCGCCTACTGGACCCCCGACCGGATCGTCCAATATTGATATCAGCGGGCTCGCTTCACTAGCCTGCATTTTTCATTTGAGCATGCCTCATTCCATCAGAAAGTCAAAGCTGAGAAAGCGCAAAAAAAAACGCTGGAAAAACGCAGATTTTAAGCGTATCTTTGGCGTTATTTCAAATTCCGTCTAACACAACATTATTACACCCTAACTGCGCTTCTGTACTAGATTTGAACAGTTTTCGTTCATTTGTTCTCGATAAAGCTGAGAAAACGCTAAAAAACGCTGGAAAAACGCACATTTTTGACGTATCTTTGGAAGTTTTTTCGAATCCGTTCTTAGTGCGCCTCTAAAGGGCCAACTGAACATACCTACCAAATTTGAACGTTCTTGGTCCGGGTAGATTTTCAGTTCTGCGTGTGAGTGAGTGAGTGAGTGAGTGAGTGAGTGAGTGAGTGAGTCAGTCAGTCAGTGAGTGAGTGCCATTTCGCTTTCATATAGATGGAATATTATTGAAGAATATAGTTCCTTGCATGATAAGTTATAATTGATTATTCTAAACGAGAATGAACAGTTAATCAACAAACCTGTATCAGCTACCGTCTATAGAAGGCATTGACAAGACAGAGGATCGGCAACGTTGTTCTTCTATCTTTCTCCACTGCCATTATAACGTGGACCTCACTAAAGTGGTGAGAAGGAGAGAGAACTAGTGTGTGTATAAAATACTCATTTTGTGTGTTGTTCCTACTTTCTGATTCATTACACTTCTTTGAGCAATTTCTCTTTTCTTGTTTCCCGAGAAAAATGCAGCCGACCACATTCACTCTCTCTTCTTCTTCTTCCTTTCCTTCTTCTTCTGTTTCTTCTTCTTCTTCTCCTTCTTCATCTTCGTCATCTCCTTTACTCCTTGCCATATGTTTCCCTTCATGTTTCTTCTTCTTCTTCTTCTTCTCCTTCTTCTTTCTTCTTTTTCTTTTTCTTCATCTTCGTCATCTCCTTTTCTCCTTGCCACCTCTTCCCCTTTTTGTTTCCTCTTCTTCTTCTTATTCTTCTTCTTCATCCTCTTATCCTCCGCCTTCTTCAAATATTTCTGCTTCTTTTTCTTCTTCTCCTCCTTATTGTCCCTCTTCTAATTCCTCCTACACCTTCTCCTCCTCCTCCTTATCAATCCTACTCCTCTTCTTCTTTTCCATCTCCTTCTTTTTCTTCTCCTCCTTCTTACTCGTTTTTTCCCTTTTTTATCTCCTTCTCCGCCTCTTTCTTCATGTTTCTTGTTATCCGTTTCTTGTTTCTTTCTGTTGTCATTCTTCTTCTCAATCCTCTTTCATTCTTCCCTCTCAATTCTTCGTTCTCCTCCTTTTCATCTCTTTCTCCCTCCTTTTTTTCCACTCCTGCTTCTCTTATTTTCTTCTTCCTCTTCTTTCTTCTGCTCCTCCTCATCTTCTTCCACACTCCTCCTCCTCTTATTCTCCTTCTCCATCACCACCTCCTATAAGCTCCTTCTTCTACGTTCCATTTTCCTGTTTCTTCTTCTTCTTCTTCACCTCTTTCTTCTTGCCGCCTGTTCTACTTCTTGTTGTTATTCTCATTTCCCACCCTCTCCAATCTTCTCCATTCAATTCTTCTTCCCCCCTTCTTCCTGATTTCCTTCATCCTCTCCTTCTACCCTCCACCTGTCACCTATCCCATTCTTCTTCCTATTCCTCTTCTTCTCCCATTCTTCTTGTTGTCATTTTTCTTCCCCCGCCTCTTACATCCTCACCTATCAAATCTTCTTCTTCCTCCTCATCTTTTTTTTCTTCTTTCTCTCCTTCTTCTCCTCCTCCTCCTCTTATTCTTACACCACTCCAGCGCCAACGATCTCTCATTCACTCTCAGTTACACACTCACTATCAATCGCTCTCTTTCACTTCTCTCACCAACTCGTTCTCTTTATCACTTACTCACTTCCTTTCTCTCGCTCTCTCTCCCTTCCACTCTCTTACCGTTTCTTTCCCTCGTCTGAGTAATCTCTGTATTGAGCTGCTCTTGTATATACTCTGTCGTTTTAACAAAATAACGTTGGCAGCTTTGTCATTTTCACAGAACGTCGGAGCAAATGCTTTGCGGTTCGGCTGCACAATACACTCTAAAAGAGCCACATATATCACCCTCTCTCTCATTTCTTCCTATAGTGAAGTCTACGTTATAATGGCAGTGTGTGATTTGCAATGGTGTTGCCATCCTTGTCTATCATTACACAAAACAGATAGCTCTATTCTTTCCCATCTCTGCAAAGTTTGGGAGTTTTGTATCAATTTATGGTGTTATGTATCAAGGTAAGATGATACTGTATCATTTCCTGGTGGTCTTCGTATCATCTCCCTATAGTGAGGTCCACGTTATAATGGCAGTATTTGATCAACATTGGTGTTGCTATCCTTGTCGATCATTCCACAAAGCAGATAGCGCTATTCTATCCTACCTCTGCACTGTTGCTAAAGTTTGGAAGTTTTGTATCACATCATGGTGTTGTTTATCCATCTCAGATGATACTGTATCATTTTGTGGTGATCTTTGTATCTAGTGTGGTCCATGTTATGATAGCAGTATTTAATAGTTAACATGGGTGTCTATCCTTCAATCAGAACTAAAACTTCAATCAGCCGCCATTTAGGATACAGATATCATAGAAATTTCTTATTGATTCATTCTTACCTCTGCACTGTTGTTAAAGTCTGTATCATTTTCAGCTGATCTATGTATCATCTTCCAATAGTGAGGTCCACGTTATAATGGCAGTGTTTGATCAACATTGTTGTTATCCTTGTCTATCATTCAACAAAGCAGATGATAGCTCATGTGAAACCTCACATGATACTGTATCATATTGTGTTGATACTGTATCATCTTCCTATAGTGAGATCCACCTTATAATGATAGTGTTTGAATAGGAATGGTATTGCTATCCTTGTCTATCATTCCACAAAGTAGATAGCGCTATCTTGACTTACTAAACACCAACTAATTAATAGTACGCACAAAAAACTAACAAAACCTACTCTAGAACATGGTACGCCATAGTGGAGTAGGTCAATTTCCACACAGAAAAAACTAAACAAGTAGAGGACACATTATAAGCATTTTTTGTAACCAACTATTGTATGTAATATTGTAATTCATCTAATATTTTGTGTAATTGATGTTATAGTTTTAGTTTTTTTGGGAAAATAAAAAATTATTTATTTTTCATTCTATTTTTTTCTCGCTCTGTTCTCCTGCCAGATCGGCTTTCAACAATGTAGAATTGATAATCAATAAACAAAATATTCAATCTCATTTATAAGAAATATATTTAAGGTCAAGTTCTTAATAAGACTCTTGCGGAGCACGGGTTACCTGCTAGTAAGATAAATATGAGGAAGAGATGATGCGAGGTGTTGAAGTGGGATGGAGTGAGGGTTGGGTGAGAGAATAGGAGAAAGGGTGGAAGGGTGAAAATAGGGTGGGAAATCGGTTCATGAATAATGCAAGGCATCACAGAGCGTTATCATTTAGAAGGCTCCTGACCTCTCATACTGAGTATCTCCATCCCTTCTTATCACTCTTCCTGTCTTTCTTCTTCTTCTTCTTTGCATTTTCTCTTACTACCAATTTTATTCTTCCTCAATCATTGTCAACTCAGTCCAATAGCTTTGGGTTTCATTTCATCGCTTACCTTTTCGTTTTCTTCTTCTTCTTCTACTTCTTCTTCTTCTCCTTCTCCTTCTTCTTCTTACTCACTCCTTCTTCTTTTTCTCCATTCACTACTCCTGTATTCTGCTTTACCTCCTCCTTCTTCTTCTTTTTTCTCTTCTTCTTCTTCTTCTTCTTCTTCTTCTTCTTCTTCTTCTCCTTCTTTTCCTATCTTGGCTTCTTCTTCTTCTTTTCCTGTCATCTTCTTCTTCTCCTTGTCCTGTCTTCTTCTTCTCCTTCTTTCTCTACTTCTGTCACCTTCTTCTTCTTCTCACAAGCAAGGTATGGTTGGCGGGGTAATATTCACGGCTTTGCAAAAAAATCAGGCTTCAGAGACCCTAGATCCCTAGATGGAGGAAGCTCCCTACACACAGACATTCTTCATGAATGAGAGAGTTGCAACGTATCACCAACAATGGAGAGAGCATGTTGAACAAATGTCAGCTGATAGGCTGTGTTGTGATAAAAGGACCCAATTCCCGTGTTTCGGATGCAACACGTTGCTTTTGAGAAGATACAGAAGAGCATCTGATGCTTATGGAAAGATCTATTAAAGCTCCTTGTGTATCTTTTCGGATGCAACACGTTGCTTTTGAGAAGATACAAGAGAGAATCTGTTGCCTATGGAAAAATACATTGAAGCTCATTGTGTATATTTTTGGAAGCAACAGGTTGCTCTTGACAAGATACAAAAGAGCATCTGATGCTTATGGAAAGATACATTAAAGCTCCTTGTGTATCTTTTTGGATGCAACACGTTGCTTTTGAGAAGATACAAGAGAGAATCTGTTGCCTATGGAAAAATACATTGAAGCTCATTGTGTATCTTTTCGGATGCAACACGTTGTTTTTGACAAGATACAAAAAAGCATCTGTTTCTTAGGGAAAAATACATTGAAGCTCCCTCTGTATCATTTCGGATGCAACACGTTGCTTTTGAGAAGATACAAAAAAGCATCTGTTTCTTATGGAAAGATACATTGAAGCTCCCTGTGTATCTTTTCGGATGCAACACGTTGCAGATGAATGTATGAGAAAATTTCAAGAAGAACAAGAAGAAGAACAAAAAGAAGAAGAAGAAGAAGAAGAAGAAGAAGAAGAAGAAGAGGGAGAGCAGTGTGGAGAAAGATAGGACGACAGCTTAGCCGGTATCTTTGGAAATTGACTTTAGAAAATGAATGCATGAGAGAATATAACAGCTGTGTAATCATAATCATAGTGAATTTGTGTTTCTTTTCTGGCTCAAAATTTTGCAAAATTACTCAAAAATTCCAATTTATAGAGATTTGAGTGAAATATTTTTGTTTCTAATCAGTTTTTAAATATCAAAATTCAAAATTGTTAGTTCAGTCATTAGTTTTGGAGTGGAAATTGGACTTTTTGAAGTGAAAGTGACATCTTAACCTTATTCTTTTTTGAAACATTTATTTGTAAAAATTTGGGAGAAGACAGTTTTGGGCTATGCCTGTTGTCTTCTCTCAATCATATTATATTTATTATAATTATGATTTGTTATTGTCAATGAAATTAATAAATGATAAAAAAATATTGGAGGTAACTGTTTAGAGAGATGTGAAAATCACTAATCTGTGATGAGCTGCAGTCTGTTTACAGAGATGTGAAAGTTATCCTGGCATAGAGCTGACTTTGGAAGAAGAAGAAGAAGAAGAAGAAGAAGAAGAAGAAGAAGAAGAAGAAGAAAAGAAGAAGAAGAAGAAGAAGAAGAAGAAGAAGAAGAAGAAGAAGAAGAAGAAGAAGAAGAAGAAGAAGAAGAAGAAGAAGAAGAAGAAGAAGAAGAAGAAGAAGAAGAAGAAGAAGAAGAAGAAGAAGAAGAAGAAGAAGAAGAAGAAGAAGAAGAAGAAGAAGAAGAAGAAGAAGAAGAAGAAGAAGAAGAAGAGAAGAAGAAGAAGAAGAAGAAGAAGAAGAAGAAGAAGAAGAAGAAGAAGAAGAAGAAGAAGAAGAAGAGGAAGAATAAGAGCAGTGGAGAAAGATAGGAGGACAGCGTTGCCGGTATCTTTGAAAACTGACTTTATAAAATGAATGCATGAGAGAATATTCAAGGTAACTGTTTAGAGAGATGTGAAAATCACTAATCTATGATGAGCTGCAGTCTGTTTACATAGATGTGAAAGTTATCCTGGCATAGAGCAGACTTTAGGGAGAAAAAAAAAGTAAATTCGTATGGCTTTTGTTGGTGGGGAGTCCCTTTCGGGAAGGTCCCACCGCCTGAATATATAATTTAAGCCGTCAATGGGCCTCACGACTGTCATACTTCAGCCGGGACCGACAGTTTAACGTGCCCATCCGATAACACGGGAGTGATCTGGTTAAAAAACTTCTGGTAATGAGAGGGTTCGAACCCGGGATCTCTATGCTGCTACGCAAGCACTCTATCCACTAGACCACGGATCTCTTTAGGGAGAATAAGAAGAAGAAAAGGAGAAGAAGAAGATGGAGAGCAGTGTGCAGAAAGATAGGAGGACAGCTTTGCCTGTGTCTTTTGGGAACTGACTTTAGAAAATGAGTGTATGAGAGAATGTTCAAGGTAACTGTTTAGAGAGATTTGAAAATCACTAATCTATGATGAGCTGCAGTCTGTTTACAGAGATGTGAAAGTTATCCTGGCAGAGAGCAGACTTTAGGGCGTCAGGGTCTCATCCCACACTGACAGCACACGCTGTATACAACACTGATATTTTAGGATCAGCTGATGTTCTGACAGATTCAAGTGAATTCATCTATCTAAGCTTCCAGCTATCAAAGTTTCTAAACAAACTAAACCAAACCTCGAACCTCTGCTGCATAACAGCTTTGGGCGCAAACATACTCACTCCTACATATTATTCCTTCTCTTCTTCTTCTTCTTCTTTCTCTTCTTCTTCTTCTCCTTCTTCTTCTTCTTCTTCTTCTTCTTCTTCTTCTTCTTCTTCTTCTTCTTCTTCTTCTTCTTCTTCTTCTTCTTCTTCTTCTTCTCTTCTTCTTCTTCTTCTTCTTCTTCTTCTTCTTCTTCTTCTTCTTCTTCTTCTTCTTCTTCTTCTTCTTCTTCTTCTTCTTCTTCTTCTTCTTCTTCTTCTTCTTCTTCTTCTTCTTCTTCTTCTGCCTATGCACGTGGGCAGGGTCAAGAGAACTTAGCTCCTATTAAATCCGACCGAAACCTGGCTGGCTTTTCTACCCTTAAGGCAATAGCCCCTCAGTTCCGCTGCTTTTCTAAACTACACCCCTAGACATTCTCCATGATCAACTTCCACTAACTTTCTCTCATCCCTCTTCTACCTCTTCTTCTCCTTCTCCTTCTTCCTCTTCCACTTCTCCTAAAAGATATTATTTCATATCCTTTTTCAGAGAATTATTTGTTGGAATACCGCCTATTTAATTATGAAGTTACATCACAATATTGATATATTATCTTTATTCTAATTGCATTCAATATTTATTCTCATTGATTATAGTAGTAGCATATATGCTACAAATGAATTACATTATGTTACTAAATGGATTACATATGTACAGTGAATTGTAGATTAATAATTACATGAATCATCTCTTTTTCTTTTGAGTTTTTAAATTATTATGAATTCATTCTAGTTTTTCTGCTCTCTTAGTATTTCACTCTTAGTACTTCTTCTTTTCGGATTGAAATTTTTTTTTCTAGTTTTTTCATAGATTCCATATGTTTCTTTTTCTTTATTATATTTTTTCTATTTTCGACTGAATCTCAAGCCACTAATTATAGCCGACTGATTACTCGTTGCCATCGCTCAAACTACTTAGTTTTGCTGGTAACGCCAATGATAATATTATAATCGATTTTTAAATGGAAAATATTTTAATTTTAAGTTTTAGCAATGTATTGTATATGAAAATTTTTATATTTTTTCACATTTGTAAAGTTTGTTTAATGATTTTGGCAATAAATATTAAAAAAAAAATATTGATTTTTAATAGTTTGTAAAATTCGTTGCATAATTAGCATTACCGTCATTTAATGTGTATTACATTCTTCTTCTCTTTTTTCTACTTCTCCTTATTCTTTTTCTTCTTCTTCTCCCCCTTCCTCTTCTTTTTCTTCTCTTTCTCCAGTAACGTGAAACTCGTATAGTAAGGTTCACGTTTTAACAGCACTGGATAAAGATAGGCAAACAACGTTGCCGATCGTCTGTCTTATCAATGCCTTCTATAGACGGTAGCTGATACAGGTTCATTGATGAAATATCAACTGTCCATTCTCGTTTAGAATGATCAATTATATTATATTGTCGAGCAAGAAATAAACCTTTTCAAGAATATTTCAATAACAAATTCCCATAATTAAAATCTTAATTATTAATTCTACTTTGTTAAAAGCCGATCTGGCAACCGAGCAAAGCGAGAAAGAGATATAATCACGACAATCTCTGTCTTGTCAATGCCTTTTATAAACGGTAGCTGATACAGGTTTATTGCTGTAATATCAACTGTTCATTCTCGTTTGGATTAATCAATCAAATTTATTGAGCAACAACTTATATTTTTGAACAATTTTAAAATATTTTAACTAATTATCAAATCTACATTGTTGAAAGACGATTTGGCAGCAGTGTAAAGCAAGGATGAGATAGCGCTATCAGCTTTCTGGGATGATAGATAAGGATAGCAATACTATTGCTAATCGAACACTGCCATTATAACGTGGACCACACTGTAGGTAGAAGATACAAAGATTTCCACACATGATACAGTATCATCAGAGCTTGATACACAACACCATAATCTGATACAATACTTCCAAACTTTGGCAACAGTGCAGAGGTAGATATTTTATTGAGCAAGAACTTAATTACAAAGATCTTAATACAAAGATCTCCACACATGATACAGTATCATCTGAGCTTGATACATAACACTATAATTTGATACAATAATTCCAAACTTTGGCAACAGTGCAGAGGTAGGAAAGGATAGTACTATCTGCTTTGTGAAATGATAGACAAGGATAGCAACACCAATGTTGATCAAATACTGTCATCTAAACGTGGACATTACTAGAGGAAGATGATACATTATCAACACAATATGATACAGTATCATCTGATCTTGATACACAACACCATAATTTGATACAATACTTCCAAACTTTGGCAACAGTGCAGAGGTAGATATTTTGAGCAAGAACTTATATTTTTCAACAATTTCATTAAATAAAATAATAATTTTTCATTTCAACTAATTATCAATTCTACATTGTTGAAAGACGATTTGGCAGCAGAGAAAAGCAAGGAAGAGATAGCGCTATCAGCTTTGTGGGATGATAGACAAGGATAGCAATATCATTGCTAATCGGACACTGCCATTATAACGTGGACCACACTATAGATGGGGGGGGGGTTCATGTTTCGAGTTGGGAGGGGTGGGAGAGCAACCAGCCGGCAAGATTTCCAAACTGCAGTATTATTTTATTATCATTATTATTATGGTCTTGAAGAAAAGTTTTTCGTGCCCTGATATTGGAGCAGAAATATTGTAGATGCAGGGGGCGCCTCGAAAATCAATATCATACTCTTCCTATCTCTCCAATAAGACCACACAAGTGTTGAGAATAGCGAGTTAGGAGGAGAAGGTGAGAAGAAGAAGAAGAAGAAGAAGAAGAAGAAGACGAAGAAGAAGAAGGTGAAGGAGAAGACAGGAGAAGAAGAAGATGAAGGCAGTAGAAGAAGATGACCAGGAGTTGAGGAAGAAGAAGAAGAAGAAGAAGAAGAAGAAGAAGAAGAAGAAGAATAAGAAGAAGTAGGAGAAGAAGGAGATGGAGATGGAGGAGGAGGAGCCAGGAGTAGAGAAAGAAGAAGAAGAAGAGTGAAAAAAAGAAGAGGAGAAGAAGAAAAAGAAGGATGAGGAGTTGGAGGAGGATGAGGAGTTGGAGGATGAGGAGGAGGAGGAGGAGCCAGGAGTAGAATAGGGAGAAGAAGGAGGTGGTGGAGAAGAAGACAGGAGGTGGAGAAGAAGGAGAAGAAGAAGAGCGATAAAGAAGCATTACGCGCGAATTACATACAAAAATTTTTCTACAACTGCACAAACCTGTTAAATCACTTATATCTGGCGGAGTTTATAATAATTCGTCTACACTGATATCCATCATGGCTGTAGAATCGGTACAATTACCGACTTTTTAGTTTAAGATCTGACCGAGAGTGGTTTGTCTTTGGCGAGCTGCTTATCATCAGCTGATTAGCGAGCGTAAAGAAACTCTTCTGCGCATGCGCGAATGATCAGCAAGCGTGAAGAAAATCTACTGCGCATGCGCAGATGGTTAGCAAGCGAAAAAGTAGATTCTCCTCAGAAATTAGTTTTTTTTACGAGGAGAATTATTGAGTATGTAAATTCTTTCTTCACGCGCAGTTGTAGAAAAAATAATTATTGGACTGTATATGATATATAAAAGCAATTTGTAAAATAAAAACTATGGATAATTATATTGTAATGCATGTACATAAATTGCCGGAGCTTTGGACATATCAATGTCCATTCTTCGGAAACAATATTTGAAATCCTTCCAACTAACTGAGAGTGAGTGAGAGTGAGTGAGTGGGAGCGAGTGAGATAAAGTGAAGACGAAGATCTTGCGAGAAATAGCGAATGAGTGAGAGAGATATTTATATAGCACATTTCACATTGAGAGAGCGAGAGAGGAATAATAAGTTGGAAGATGGTAAATATTAGGGTGAAGCGATAAGGGAATCAACTTTTATGAAGAAAGTTGGCTCTCCACCCTTAATGTTGGAGAAGTTTCGATTGTTTGGAGCGAGATGGAGATATTGTGGGGTTCACATCTCCGAGTTAGCAACTGATTAACATCAGTGTTGCTATCCTTTTCTATCATAATTGTATCATAATTGTATCATATTTGTATCATATTTGTATCATCTTTGAATAATCTTCCCTTAGTGTGGCTTACATTTAGGAGTTCTTTTTTTAATTGCGCGTCGACGTATATACAAGGTTTTTGGAATTTTTGCATTCCAAGGATAATATTATGGAAGGAAAAAGGAGCCTCCTTCATACGCCAATATTAGAGTAAAAATCAGACTATAGAATTATTCATCATAAATCAGCTGACAAGTGATTACACAGATGTGTGGAGAAGCCAGTCTATTGCTGTATTTCCATAACATCTATTTAGTTCCAATCAGGTACTTGTGGATGAGAATACTGCGTGAGGTCTACTTTTCACAGAACTACTCATGATTATTTTTAATGATTGATTATATTCTCTCTAACGATTTTTCTTGTTTTCTTCTGTTTCAGAGTTCACTTCAAAATGTGGTTAAATTTTTCGATCAGCTGGTGTGAGAGTGTGTTAGTGTGAGTGTGTAAGTGATCAGTGCTCTGATTGGATGTGCCAGTCTGGTGACGTCATGAGTGCCCGACCAATGAGCGGGTTTCGCGCCAAAATGATCACGTGTTTGCTAGCGGCTCTCCTATTGGTTCTGACCACTCGATCCGGTATGGCGTCCCCTCCGCTACCCACAGGTAAAATACTGACAATTCGTGATGATTATAAATAGAATAATAATCTATAATATATAATATGATAAAGGAAAGAACTAGCTTGTACAGGGATAAGGAGGGGGAACTGATTACAGAACGCAAAGAATCACTTTTTCGCTATAGTGCGCGAAGTATTACTTTTCCTCCACCTACTGTCTAAAGTACTTACTTTACTTCCTGAAACATAATACTAAAGTGTCACTTTTTCGCTCTCGGTAGTAAAAAACAGAAGAACTCCCTAGGGAGTAAAAGTGACTCCATTTAAATAACATGGGGAGCATCTCTATTTTGAAACTTACATTGTAATAGGTTAGAAGGTCCAAGCTCAGATGAGAAAGCATAATAGAGGTGTCTGTCATTGAGTCAACTGAATTCAATACCACAACCAGAAATTTGATTAACTCATGAAATATTTATGTTTGTATGATAATTTATTATTATATTCTCAATATTAGTAGACGATAAAAATTTATACAATTTTAAAAATATTTTATTCTATTCAAAATACCAGCCAACAAATATTTTTGATCTGCAATTCAAATCTGAATCGCGTGATCTGGAGTCAGCCGTTTTTGGTAAACACCCAGCTGATATAATTGTTACAACTTTAGCCGATAGATAGCGCAATCAGCAGTGCCAATCAGACGGCTGGTTTTAAAGTTTTATATTTTTGGTTATGTTGTTAGGAAACATTGTCACCAATACGTAAGTTATTAAAATGATTTTATTTGCAGTTTCTATAAAAAAATGTAGATGGAGGAAAAATGTTGTGTACATCACGAGCGAAAAATACTTTTTCCTCCACCTACTGGCTAAAGTACTTACTTTACTCCCTGAAACATAATACTAAAGTGTCACTTTTTCGCCTCGGTAGTAAAAAACAGAAAAACTCCCTAGGGAGTAAAAGTGACTCCATTTAAATAACATGGGAAGCATCTCTATTTTAAAAACTTACATTATAATAGGTTAGAAGGTCTAAGCTCAGATGAGAAAGCATAAAGAGGTGTCTGTCATTGAGTCAACTGAATTCAATACCACAACCAGAAATTTGATCAAATCATGAAATATATGTTTGTATGATATTATATTCTTAATATTAGTAGACGATAAAAATTTATACAATTTTTAAAATATCTTATTCTATTCAAAATACCAGCCAACAAATATTTTTGATCTGCAATTCAAATCTGAACCGCGTGATCTGGAGTCAGCCATTTTTGGTAAACACCCAGCTGATTGTTACAACTTTAGCCGATAGAAAGCGCAATCGGCAGTGCCAATCAGACGGCCGGTTTTAAAGTTTTAGATTTTAGGTTATGTTTGTTAGGAAACATTGTCACCAATACGTAAGTATTATTAAAATGATTTTATTTGCAGTTTCTATAAAAAATGTAGATGGAGGAAAAATGTTGTGTACATCACGAGTGAAAAATACTTTTTCTCCCTCAGGAAAATTGTTGCCCTCGGCTTCGCCTCGGGCTTCAAACTTTTCCCTCAGGGAGAAAAAGTCGTACTTTTCACTCTAGATATACAAATAACTATTTCTCCCTCAGGAAAATTGCTGCCCTCGGCTTTGCCTCGGGCTTCAAACTTTTTCCCACAGGGAGAAAAAGTTGTACTTTTCACTCTAGATATACAAATAACTATTGCGTACTCTTAACACTTTGCGTATTATCTTGCAGCCATCCCAATCAGCTGTTGACATTGTCGGCGTGTATCTTGATTCTTGAATGCGAATTTGTTCAATATATATTTTTCCTGATTTTCAAATAAATAAAAATGAGAACTCATTAAATTATACATTTTGGATATTATTGATTATTAATTATTTGAAATTATTTTTTTCATTCATAAATTGATTAGTTCAAAAATTATCTAGAAATTAAGATTTACTCAAAATTATTCAAATTCTCAAATTAATTCAATTTTTTAATTTGAATGAATTATCGATTATCAATTTTCAATTGGATTATCAAGTTTAAAATAAATTAAAGTTGTTATTAATAACAAATTTATACAAACAAACATTTGATGGATTTCAGCCATCATTTTACCGATAATCAACCACTTTCAATATTCAATAGTAACTGTAGGGAAAATTCAATGTGAAATACGTGCGCAAAGCTCCTCTGCTGCACCATAGAGAAACAATAGCGTAAGTAGATATCCCATGGTATAGGGCTTTTATGTCGCAACTTTTACTGTTATCCCAAGCCGATTACTGTCGATTATTGTTGATTTTAACTGTTTTGACCGGGTAAGAGTGTATGAACGGCACAACATGAGAGACTACCAGCGTCATAAAGCTTCACGGGAAAGAACTACGTGGACTATCGGCTTGAGATAACAGTAAAAGTTGCGACTTATACGCCCTATGCCATGGGATATCTACTCACGCTATTGTTTCTCTATGGCTGCACTCAACAAACCATTCCGCCCTCGCCTTCGGCTCGGGCGTAAACGTTTCTTTCGGTGCAGCAAACTGTCACTTTGCGCACTAGTTGCACAAATAACTATTTCAATGACTGAATAGTAAATTTCTATAATTGAGAATGGATATTTTGTTGATTTGTTATATCTAAGAACGATGCAGATGTAGGAAAGGATAGCGTTATCTATTTTGTCGAATAATAGACAAGGATAACAACACCAATGTTAATCAAATACTGCCATTATAACGTGGACCTCACTATTAGAAGATGATACAAAGATCACCAAAAATGATACAGTATCAACACAAATGATACAGTATCATTTGAGCTTGATACACAACACCATAATTTGATACAAAGTTTCCAAACTTTGGCAACAGTGCAGAGGTAGGAGAGGATAGCGTTATCTGCTTTGTCTGCAGATAGACAAGGATAGCAACACCAATTTAGATCAAATACCGCCATTATAACGTGGACCTCACTATAGGAAGATCATACAAAGATCATCAGAAAACGATACAGTATCAACACAATATCATACATTATCATATGAGTTTGATACATAACACAATAATTCGATACAAAACTTCTCAACTTTGGGAAATAGTGCAGAAGTGGGAAATAGTCCAGTCACTATAATAATATTGGTGCATGCAATATTTATATTGTAGTTCTGATTTTTCAATATATTATTATTTGAGTACATAAGAGAAGTCCAGAACCAATTTCTTCATGCAAAATTTCCTTGTGCTAGATACAGAGTGACCCAAAAACCTCGTATTTCAGGCTCATTCTCCAGTTTTCAGCTATTTCTGCCAAATCTTGTGATCGGACAAAAAAATTTGCTCTCAACTTTTTTCTAGAATATGAAATTCTAAATAAAATGAGATCATTCGGAACTCTCTATCTCCAATGAATACTGAGTTATGATTTTTCAAAAATGAGTGAAATTTGAAGAGAAAATACATTTTTTATTCATTTTAGATTTTGATCAACAATATCTTCCGATTGTTACCATTTAGATGTATAATTATTCAAAATCCCTTTGGGCGTGTTTTTGTGCTATACGATCTGAGATCAGGTAGAGTTTTTCGAACTACTTTATAAATTGCAAGCACACCCCCTTTTTTATGTCTATTTTGACTGGACTGAAAGGATAGCGTTATTTGTTTTGTGGAATGATAGACAAGGATAGCAACACCAACTTTGATCGAATACTGCCATTATAACGTGGACCTCTTTATAAGAAAGATGATACAATGATGAAAGACAAGGATAGCAACACCAATGTTAATCTAATACTATAATATATAATTATATATATAATTATTATAATGTGGACCTCACTTTAAAAAGATGATACAAAGATCACCAGAAAACGATACAGTATCAACACAAATGATACAGTATCATCTGAGCTTGATACACAACACAACAGTTTGATATAAAAGCGTTATCTGTTTTGTGAAATGATAGACAAGGATAGCAACACCAATGTTGATCGAATACTATCATATAACGTGGACCTCACTATTAGAAGATGATACAAAGATCACCAGAAAATGATACAGTATCAACACAAATGATACAGTATCATATGAGCTTGAAACACAACACAACAGTTTAAAACAAAAGCGCTATCTGTTTTGTGGAATGATAGACAAGGATAGCAACACCAATGTTAATCGAATACTATCATTATAACGTGGACCTCACTATAGGAAGATGATACAGTATCAACACAAACGATACAGTATCATATGAGCTTGATACACAATACAATAATTCGATACAAAGCTTCCAAACTCAGGCAACAGTGCAGAGGTGGGAAGGATAGCGTTATCTGTTTTGTCGAATAATAGACAAGGATAGCAACACCAATGTTAATCGAATAACATTGCCGTTATAACGTGGACCTCACAATCTTTTTAGATGCTTTGGGACTTACTTTCATTTTGCTTGGGACTTGATGAAGTTGCTGACGAGGCTTCACTAAGCACTTGGTGTATTATTAGAGAGGCCGCACTAAGCACTTGCTAGATTAACGGCTCTTGTTTATTGCAAGCTGTTGGAGCCAGTAAATCGCTGTCGTTAGTGTGAATGCTCCCATATGATCTAGTACACTTGGAATTTATTGTTGGTGTGAATACTCCCATATGATCTAATGCACTTGAAATTTTCCGTTGGTGTGAATGCTCCCATATGATCTAGTACACTCGAAATTTATTGATGGATTGAATGCTCCTATATGATCTAATGCACTCGAAATTTATTGTTGGTGTGTATACTCCCATATGATCAAGTACACTCGAAATTTATTGTTTGTGTGAATGCTTCCATATGATCTATTGTATTACAAATTTATTGTTTGTGTGAATTCTCCCATATGATCTAGTGCATTATAAATTTATTGTTGGTGTGAATTTTCCCATATGATCTGATGCATTTTAAATTTATTGTTGGTGTAAATTCTCCCATATAATCCAATGGATTACAAATTTCTTGTTGGTGTGAATTCTCCCATATGATCTAATGCACTTGAAATTTATTGTTGGTGTGAGTGCTCCCATATGATCTAAAGCACTTTAAATTTATCGGTGATGGTTTCTTGATCCATTCCGAGCTGCTTTGTATTGACACATTTTTTTTCATGTATTTGAACACGACATGCAGTCGATTATTTAGTAGATATTAAAAACTTTTACTTACTGACTGTATTGTGCTGTATTAAGTATTAAAGTACTTTTAATCGTCTAGCGATCATTTTCAACTGTTGAAAATGATCGCTAGAAACTAGAGAACTTTTTTACTTTGTCGAAAGAGAACATATTATGTTATTTTGAATTCATTTTTCAAACGAGGTGTTTTTGTGAATGAGTTTTCTTTTTCCCTTCTTTGTATTATCTGAATTATGTTAATAAAGTTCTATTCTATTCTCCTATTCTATATATTATAATATTTATATATTATATTCTATATAAAATTTATATTCTATATTCTATATATTCGACTGCATGTCGTGTTCAAATACATAAAAAAGTGTGTTAAATTTATCATTGGATTGGATGCTCCCATATGATCTAATGCATTTTAAATTTATTGTTGGATTGAATGCCCCTATATGATCTAGTGCATTACAAATTTATCGTTGATGTGAAAACCCCCATATGATCTAATGCACTCGAAATTTATTGTTGGTGAGAATTCTTCCATATGATCTAATGCATTTTAAATTTACTATAAAAAAATGAGGGGCAATATTCACCTCTGCTACAGAATCTGAATCATCTCTGAAGTCATCTTACTCTCTCACAGTATCTCTCTCTCACACTCCCTCACACTCTCTCTGTTCACCTCTGCTACAGAATCTGTATTATTTCTAAAATCTTCCTACTCTCTCTCACTCTCACTCACACCCTCTCTTTCACACTCTCTCACTCTCCAACACTCTCTTTCACACTCTCTCTCTCTCTTCCATACTCTCTCTTTCTCTCACATAAGTGCAGAGTCATGTAGTGACGTCACAGTGCATTAGGCTTGGCGACCCCAATCACATACTTACCGATCAGAAGCATATTATAGAATAGAGTATAATGGCTCTGGTAAAGCGGCAACAATGTTTGTGCAATAAACCGTGGTAGCGAAGAAGGACGAACGTGGGGAGGAGGAGGAGGGAGAGAGGGATAATGGGGAGGTGAAGAATGAGAAGAAGAAGGAGATGAGGGAGAAGGGAAATATGGAGAGAAGGTAGAGGAAGTAGGAGAAGAAGAAGAAGAAGAAGAAGAAGAAGAGGAAGGTGAGAAGGACGAGTAAAAAGAAGAAGGAGGAGAAGAAGAAGAAGAAAATGAATGAGAATGGGAAAATGGAGGAGGAGTGTAGGAAGAAGGAGAAGAAAAGGTATAAGAAGAGAAAGGAGAAGGAGAAGATGAAGAAGCGACAGGAGAAAAAGAAGAAGGGGAGGAAGATGTGAGAGAAAAAGGAGAAGGAGTGAATAAGGAAATGAAGGAAAAGACGAAGAAGAGAATATATAAGAAGAGAAAGGAGAAAAAACAGATGGAGAAGATGAAGAAGGAACTGAAGGAGAAGCAGGAGAAGAAGAAGGGGAAGAAGAGGGAGGAGGAGATAGAGTAGGAAAATAAAAATAAGAGAATGAAGGAGATTAAGAAAATGGAGGAGTAGAGGAAAAGGAAAAAGAAGAAAATGTGTAAGAGGAGGAAGGAGGAGAAGCAGATAAAGATGGAACTGAAGAAGTAGCCGGAGAAGAAGGGGAATAAGAAGGAGGAGAAGATGTAGAAGAATGATAAGATGAAAATGAAGAAGATTATGAAAATGGAGGAGTAGAGGAAAACGATTAAGAAGAAAATGTATAAGGAGAGGAAGGAGTAGAAGCAGATGAAAAAGATACAGAAGCATCTGGAGAAGAAGGAGAAGTAGAGAAAGAGAAGAAAGGAGAGAAAGAAGAAAAGGAGGAAGAAGGGAATGTATAAGAAGAAGAAGGAGAATGAGCACATGAAGTGGATAAAGAAGCAGCTGAAGAAGGAGAGGGGGAAGAAGGAGGAGAAAAAGAAGAAGGAAGAGGAAAAGGAGAAGAAAATGGAGAATAGATAATAACGAAAGGTTGAAGATGAAGATACGAAAAAGGAATAGAATAGATGTAAGGAGAAGAATAAGGAGAGAGATGGATAAGAAGAGAAGAAAGGAGAAGAAGAAGATGAGGAGAAAAAGAAGGAGGAGTGGAAGAAGAATAAGAAGAAGAAGAAGAAGGAGAATGGAGAATAACGAAAAGTTGAAGAGGAGGATACGAAAAAGGAATCGAATAGCTGTGACGAGTAGAATGAAGTGAGAGATGGGAAAGAAGAAGAAGGAGAAGAAGGAGGAGAAGAAGAAGAAGAAGAAGAAGAAGAAGAAGAAGAAGAAGAAGTAGAAGAAGGAGAAGAAGAACTAAACAGGAAACCTCTAGACAAACAAGTGCAGTTAAATAGCAAGATTTATGATCTGACATTCTCTCACCCCTCGCCATGCCAAAAAATAAACTTCTCACAAAACACCCTCAAAACGCCCTCTTCTTCTCTCACTTCTTCTTCTTCTTCCTCTTCTCCTTCTTCTTCTTCCTTCTTTTTTTCTTCTCCATCTCTAAAGGCAGCTATTATTTTCTATCCTATTCTTGTTCCCCCTCTTCTTCATCACCTTCTCCTTCATCCCTCTTCTTCCTCATCTTCTTCATCCTCTCTTTCTTCTTTTCTTTCCCTTTTTCCCGTCTACTCCCCCTTCCTTGACGTCCACATTCTCATTCCCTTGCTCTCCTGCTTCCTCTTGACCTACTCCTCCTACATATTCATCTTCTTTCTCTCTTCTCCTGCCTTTTCCCCTTCATCTTCTCTTCTTCTTCAGCATCATAATGTTCCTCTCTTCACACTTCATCTTCTTATCATACTTCTGTCCATCCATGATCATCATGTTATCTCTCTCTCACTCCACTTTCTCACTCTGCTTTCCCCTCTTTCTCACTCCGTCCTTCTTCTCTGCTATCGCTTTTCCTCTATTCTTCTTCTCTTCCCCTCGAAGTTCTATTTTTTCTCTCCTTAACCTCATTCTCCTCCTCATCGTTCTCTCTCTACCCCTTCCCCTCCTTTGGTAGAGAGTTAGTGGGGAGGATATATTGAATATTCTTTCCTTAGAATGGACATTGATATGTCCAAAGCTCCGCCAATTTATGTAGATGCATAACAATATGATTATTATCTATAGTTATTATATTACAAATTGCTTTTTCATATCATATACAGTTCAATAATTTATTTTCTTAGTCTATATTATGTAAATTCATCTATAATTTTGCTGTATTGTAAGCTATTGTATATAAGTGCATAAGCCAGTATAATATTGTCATCTACATAAATATAGTACTCAATCAATCAATCCTTCTCTGTCTCTGTCCTCATGTTCCTCCCCTACTCCTTTTTCTTCTTCTTATTCTTCTTATTCTTCTTCTGCTTCTTCCTATTCTACTCCTCCTTCTCCATCTCTAAACTGTTCATTGTTTTTGCAACAAATAGAATAATGGCGAATAAAGATGTGGTGGGGAAGAGTCAAAGGTTGCCTGCCTGCCCGCCTCATTCTTCATAGCTCTAATTAATGGCTTCTCTTGTTTTTTCCTCTCCCACTCGCCAAGTCCTATCTCATCACAGTCTCTCAAAACTTTATCTTCCAATTTATCTCTCTCCTCCTCTCTCTCCCTTACTCACTACCCATTTCCCTCTCACACTCTCTCTCTCTCCAAGTTCCAACACATAGAACTTCAATTTTTGATGCTTTGTTCCTTGCGATGTCCGTAAGGATAAAGTATATTACGCTACAAGCACAGAAAGTTGGTGTTTACGGTATGAGGATAGTTTCCCGGGCGAGGCTTGCCGAGCCCGGGAATATGTTATCCAAATACCGTAAACACCTTTCTGACAGAGTCGCGTACGATATTTTTCGCCACACTACAGGTATAACTGACGCCAAAAAGTTAGGCGGTTTTGTGGGTCTCTTGTGCGTTCCAACAGCTGATTTTTGAATCAAAAGAGACAATAGATAGATAAACCTACAGGTTTGGCAGGGCCCTAAATTGTTTTTTTGAAATTGTGAATAAAATTTGATTTGATTTGAAAAAAAAAAAAAAAAAAATTGCATCAGCTGTGAGTAGATTACAACATGTGACCCATGAAGCCGCCTAACTTTTTTGCATCAGATATATAAGAATAATAAAATTGAATAAGAATGTTTTATGAGGGGGGGGGGAGAACTTTGATGTTTCATATCTCAAGAAACAGATGTTGTAGGGTACTGAAAGTGGGGTGGAAATTTCCGATCTCACCCTTCTGAACACAATGCACCATATGGCACAGTTGTCCAAACACATTTTCAAAAAAGTTAGAATAGCAGTTTCACCTTTCTTAGTTCCATGTTAGCGGCTGGAAAGGGCACTCTTTCCGGCCTAGGCCGGAAAGAAACCTGTTCTGACGTCAGACGAGAGTCGTTTTCAGATTTACGTAGGGACTGAAAAACAGCTGCTTTCTGTGCAGTGTGGTGGAAATAAATGAAATGGATGAAAATGTTTTGAACTGCCACAAGTCCCATATCTGTAAAAATTTCAGAAGCTCCACCACATCTATGCAAAGTTTGATTTTAGATTCTCAATAATCAAGCTTCAGATACAATTGATACAGAGAATTTCAAGTGAAAAAGATTGAGAATAAAAATTTCCACAATTTATGTTCAGTAACATTTTCACCTAAAATTGAAAATAAGCTCGAAATTCGAGAAAATGTGATTATCCAATTACAAACTGTTGGCAACTGTTGATTCTATTGAATCATTCACTATGAAAGAGATAGCAGACTTCGTGTGTCTGCAGCGCTATTGTCCTGTTACCAGCTGGCTCAGATCCTTGTATATAAGTAGACTTGAGATACGTGTGAACACTAGCGTCAGGGGATGAATTTTCATAACGGCAAGGAAAGTTGTGTGAGTGCGCCACACCAGATTTTTGTCATAGTCATTCAATTTCAGCTGTTTTACATTCATAAAATCAAGCCGGTAAACAGCTGATTGTAGAACAAATAAACATATGATTCTCATTACAGCATACTATACTGTAATAAAACTCTATGCTTTCTTCAAAGTCAAGTATGTTTCCTATAGTGGGGTCCACGTTATAATGGCAGTGTATGATTGACAATAGTGTTACTGTCCTTGTCTATCATGCAACAAACCAGATAGCGCTATATCTTTCGCGCTTTGCTCTGATGCCAGATCGTCTTTAAAAATGTAGAATTGATAATTAATCAACACAAAATCGCCTCTTAATTATGGAAATGCATAATGAAAAATCTTAAAAGTGCAGACAAGTTTACAAATATTGAGCATTAATTCTGAGTACTTATTTATGGCAATAGTTTACTTTTATACTAGAATAATCTTAACATGTCTTTTAAAGACTAATATCGAAATACGGTACCTCCACTAAATTTATTTCTAAGGCTCAACTGACACTTAGGCGACTCAGGTGGAGAAGAGACTGGACTCTAGTGGAGAGCATGTGTTTCCAAATGGTGACACTCAGACCAGTCGATTCTAGTCTCCGCGACGTCACCATTTGGAAACACATGCTCTCCACTAGAGTCCAGTCTCTTCTCCACCTGAGTCGCCTAAGTGTCAGTTCAGCCTGATTCTACATTGTTCAAATACGATCTGGCATCAGAGAAAAAACTAGAAGTGTCAGTTGAGCCTCAGTCTCTGACTAATTCTTCCGTAGCTGGAGCTGCATGACGTCATCAATCACAAGTTTCTGACACATTTTTGCTACACTTTTGCTGAGAAGCAAAAATTTAGCAGGAAAAATGGGAGCAGAATGAGAAGTACTCCTTTTGTATTTCTTTTACTTCTTCTTCTACTCCTTCTTCTCCTACTCCTTCTTCTTCTCCTCCTTCTCCTTCTTATTATTTTTTTTCCATCACCCTCTCTTCCTCTTTTTTCTCCATCATCTTCCTCTCCCTCTTCTCACCAACCTTCTTCTTCATCTCCTCCTTCTCCTTCTCCACCTCCTTCTTCTTCTCTTGCTTCCCCTATCCTCTTCTCTTTCTTCTTCTCCTTCTTCTTTTTCTTTTCCCTCCCCTCACTCGTCTTCTGCTTGTACTCCATCTTCTTCCTCCTGTCCTTCTTCTCCATCTTTTCTTTCTTCTTCTTCTCCTCCTCCCACTCCTTCTCCTTCTCTCTCTTCTTCACGAACAGAATTTGGGATTAGCTTCTAAGTGCTCCAAGTATAGTCAAGCCTCGTTTCATAAATCCATTAGTCCATGTATATAGATAGATTAATATGTATGATACATAGGCTGGATAGATACATAAGTAAATAAATAAATATGGCGGCTGCACCTTCTGCTAATGAATGTGGGATATAAATAAAGATATCTTTGACCTGTCCGGCTTTATAATATCCCCAGGGGATACTTTCATCTGCACTTAAGTGCCCTTTTGACAAAATCTTCATCTCTTTCACTACTTCTTCTCCTTCTAACCCTTCTTCTTCATCTTCTCCTTCTTCTTCTTCTACCACTTCTCCTCCTTCTCCTCCTGTTTTTCTTCTTCTCATCTTCTTATTCTTTATCTTCTTCATCTCCTTCTTCTTCTCCTTCTCCTTCTTCTTCTTCTACTTCTTATTCTTATTCTTTTTCTTCTTCTCCCACTTCTTCTTCTCTTCTTTTCATTCTCCTCCTTCTAATTCGTCTCTTTATTTTCCAACAAATTAGCCCGGATCTCTTTCCGAATTGCTTATTTTGAGTTTTCAATGCACTCTCTCTTGAACAACCCCAAGGCTGTCTGTTTCAAAAGTTTCCATTGCAATGCGAGTGAGGATTGATTGATTGATTGATTGATTGAGTACTCTATTAATGTAGATTACAATCTATACTGGCTTATACACTTATATACAATAGCTTACAATACAGCAAAATTATAGATGAATTTACATAATATAGACTAAGAAAATAATTATTGAACTGTATATGATATGAAAAAGCAATTTGTAATATGATAACTATAGATAATAATCATATTGTTATGCATGTACATAAATTGGCGGAGCTTTGGACATATCAATGTCCATTCTTCGGAAACAATATTCAATATATCCTCCCCAATAACTCAATACCAAAATAGGAGGAGGGAGATTGAATTGACGGATTTCTTCCCCTTCTCCTTCTCTTCCTTCTTCATCTCCTTTTTCTTTTCCGTATTCGTCCACTTCATCATCTCCTTCTTCTCCCTCATCCTTCACCTCTTCCTCAGCCTACACCCCCTACTACTCCCACTCTTTGGTAGAGAGTTAGTGGGGAAGATATTTTTAATATTCTTTCCGAAGAGTGGACATTGATATGTCCAAAGCTCCGCCAATTCATGTACATGCATTACAATATAATTATCTATAGTTATTATATTACAGATTGCTTTTTCGTATCATATACAGTTCAATAATTATTTTCTTAGTCTATATTATGTAAATTCGTCTATAATTTTGCTGTATTGTAAGCTAATGTATATAAGTGTATAAGCCAGTATATATTGTAATCTACATCAATAAAGTACTCGATCAATCAATCAATCAATCACTCTCCTTCTCCTTCTACTAAACTCCAACCAAACTCAATTTCATTCTTCATCTTCTCTTCCCCTTTCTTCGCTTCTTCTCTCTTTCTTTTCAATATATTCCTCCTTCTTCTTCTTCTCCTACTAAACTCAAACCGAACTCAACTTGATTCTCCATCTTCTTTTTCGTTTTTTCGCTGTTTCCTCCTTTTGTTTTCACTAATTTTTTCCTTCTCCTTCTTTTCCACATAACTCAAACCAGACTTAATTCTATTCTCCGTCTTCTCTTCCTCCTTTTCCGCTTCTTCTCTATTTCTTTTCACTTATTTTTCTCCTTCTTCTTATCTTCTACTGAAATCAAACAAAACTTGAATTCATTCACCATCTTCTCTTTCTCATTTTTCGGATTAGAGTTCCCCATTCTAGGTTGGGACTAGGAGGTTTGCCATCCTTGTCTTCTATTAGACAGAGCAGATAACTGGATCCTTGTCCCTCTCCCATCGGAGATAACTTTGAAAGAGTTGGGACATTCTTGGAATGCGTAATGCCTGTCTCAAGCAAAAGCAATCGTTGCTAATTGCTAATTGGTGCTATTTCAACTTTTTCAGACTGTTCTCAGTTCAAGAGTCTGTTAAATGGGTGATTGAAATTGGAATAACTCTGAATAGAACATTCAAATTATCATAATAAGAGGTAAGTAGAAGAAGAAGATGGTGGAGAATGATGAGGGGGCGGAGAAGAAGGATAAGAAGAGAGAAAATGAAGGAAGAGACCGGGAAGAGAATAGGGGTGATGAATTGGAGGAAGAAGAAGAAGAATGAGAAGATGGAGAAGAAGTAGGAGGAGAAAAAGAAGAAGAAGAAGAAGGAGGAGAGAGAGAGAAAGAAGTAGAAGAAGTAGTAGAAGAAGGTGGAGGGAAGAAGAAGGTTCAAAAAGGATGAGGAGAGGGAGACGGTGTGTGAAGAGGAGAAGAAAAAGGTTAAGAGGAAGGAGGACGAGGAGGAGGAGGAAGACGTGAATGATGAGGAAGAAGAAGTAGATGATGTGGACAAAGACGAAAAAGAAGTAGAACATGAGGTGGAAGACAGTGAAGGAGATTTCTTTCTTCTTCTTCTTCTACTACTTCTTATACTTCTTCTTCTTCTTCTTCTTCTTCTTCTTCTTCTCCTTCTCCTCCTCCTATCATAAGAAGAATAATAAAAAGAAAAAGACGAAAAAGTGGATGAAAAATAGGTTGGAGTAGGAGGAGTAGAAGAAGATGAGGAGAAAGACGGAGAAGGAGAGGAACATGGAGTAGGAGATAGGGAGGGAGGAGATGATGAAGAAGAAGAAGAAGATAAAGTTGGAGAAGGAGAAGACAGGTGAAGAGGAAGAATAAGGGAGGAGAGGATAATAAGTGGAAAAGGAGGTGGTGAAGGAGAGGAGTGGAGGAGGTGGAAAACAAGAAGAGAAAGAAGAAGAAGAGATTTAAAGCGGAAATATATTTCCATAACATTTGACAGGTATTTCTATTTTCAGTATTTTTGACACACCAACCCCAACAGCCATTAGCCGTTTTCACACCGATATCTCGCCGACACGACGTACAGTCAGGATTTAATCTGATAAATAAATGAATAAATAAATAAATGAATGAATAAATGAAAAAAAAAATAAAAAAAAAATAAATAAATAAATGAATGAATGAATGAATGAATAAATAAATAAATGAATAAATAAATAATAAATAAATAAATCAATCAATAAATAAATGTTTATTTCCCAAAATAACATTTTTTTGTATTTTAAATGGTATTTTAAGCCATTTTAAGCTCCTCAGTATAAGAGGAGACTGTGGTTCATAGCTGCGCGAGGTCTTCTGTTCACAGAACTACTAGTATATTTAGTCAATGCGGTCACATAAAAGTAACTGTACGGCATCTTTCAACGTTTCGTGACCAGCTGTACTTTTTTCTTTCTTCTTTACTTTCTCGTCATCTACTTCTTCTTCTTCTTCTTATTCTGCTTCATTCTTCTCCTTTTCATTCTTCTCTCCCTTCTTATTCTCAATTCATTCTTCTTTCCCTTCTTATTCTCAATTCATTCTTCTTTCCCTTCTTATTCTCAATTCATTCTTCTCTCCCTTCTTATTCTCAATTCATTCTTCTCTCCCTTCTTATTCTCAATTCATTCTTCTTTCCCTTCTTATTCTCAATTCATTCTTCTTTCCCTTCTTATTCTTCTTCTTCTTCTTCTTCTTCTTCTTCTTCTCCTCCTTCTCCTTCTTCTTCTACTTTTTCGTCTTCTCCTTCTTCTTCTCCTTCTTCTTCTTCTTCTCCTCCCTCTTCTTCTTCTTCTCCCTCTCTTCTTCTGCAGCAAGAACGACTGTGTGTGTGTGTGTGGTTTAGTGGAGTCAGCGGAAAACTGTCATAAAAACTTTGTGTCAACCAGAAAACTGCAGTCAAACAAAGTTTGTCTCTGCGCGAAGCAAATTCACCACAAATTTACATCTCTTATTACTGTTGGCATATCACGAATGTCGTGTGCATATTCTTCTTCTTCTTCTTCTTCTTCTTCTTCTTCTTCTTCTTCTTCTTCTTCTTCTTCTTCTTCTTCTTCTTCTTCTTCTTTTTCTGGCTTATCCTTTCCTCTACTTCTTCTCCTACTTATGCTCCTTCTTCTTCTTTTTCGGCCTCTTCCTTTTTCCTCCTTCTTCTCCAACTTATGCTTCTTCTCCTTGTCTTCCTTCTTCTTCTTCACCTTTTTCTTTCTTCTTTCTCTGCCTCTCTCCTTCTCACTCCTTCTCCTTGGTAGAGAGTTAGTGGGGAGGATATATTGAATATTCTTTCCTTAGAATGGACATTGATATGTCCAAAGCTCCGCCAATTTATGTACATGCATTACAATATAATTATCTATAGTTATTATTACAAATTGCTTTTTATCATATCATAACAGTTCAATAATTATTTTCTTAGTCTATATTATGTAAATTCATCTATAATTTTGTTTTATTGTAAGCTATTGTATATAAGTGTATAAGCCAGTATATATATTGTAATCTACATAAATAAAGTACTCAATCAATCAATCAATCTCCCACTTATGCTCTTCCCTCTCCTCCTCCTCTTCATTCTTCTCCTTTTTCATGTTCTTCTTTTTCTGCCTCATCATTTTCTCTACGTCTTTTCCTACTTATGCTGCTTCTTCTCCTCCTCTTTCCTCTTTTTTCCTCTTTTCTCCTCCCACTTCTTCTCAACCACCATCTTCTTCTTTTTCTCATCCTTCTGCTCCCACTTCTTCTTATCCACCATCTTCTTCTTCTTCTTCATCTCCTCCTCATTCTTCTATCTCTTTCTCCTTCTCCTTCTTCTTCTTCTCTTCTTCACCAACTTCTTCTTCTTCTCCACCACCTTTTTCTTCTCCTACTACTCCTTCCACTTCTTATACTCCTTCTTCTTCTTCTTCTTCTTCTTCTTCTTCTTCTTCTTCTCCTCTCCCTCTTCTTTCTTCTCTTCTTCTTCTTCTTCTTCTCTTCTTCTTCTTCTCCTTCTTCTTCTACTTTTTCGTCTTCTCCTTCTTCTTCTTCTCTTCTTCTTCTTCTTTTTCGGCCTCTTCCTTTTTCCTCCTTCTTCTCCAACTTATGCTTCTTCTCCTTGTCTTCCTTCTTCTTCTTCACCTTTTTCTTCTTCTTTCTCTGCCTCTTCCTCCTTCTCACTCCTTCTCCTTTGGTAGAGAGTTAGTGGGGAGGATATATTGAATATTCTTTCCTTAGAATGGACATTGATATGTCCAAAGCTCCGCCAATTTATGTACATGCATTACAATATAATTATCTATAGTTATTATATTACAAATTGCTTTTTCATATCATATACAGTTCAATAATTATTTTCTTAGTCTATATTATGTAAATTCATCTATAATTTTGTTTTATTGTAAGCTATTGTATATAAGTGTATAAGCCAGTATATATATTGTAATCTACATAAATAAAGTACTCAATCAATCAATCAATCTCCCACTTATGCTCTTCCCTCTCCTCCTCCTCTTCATTCTTCTCCTTTTTCATGTTCTTCTTTTTCTGCCTCATCATTTTCTCTACGTCTTTTCCTACTTATGCTGCTTCTTCTCCTCCTCTTTCCTCTTTTTTCTCCTCTTCTTCTCCTCCCACTTCTTCTCAACCACCATCTTCTTCTTTTTCTCATCCTTCTGCTCCCACTTCTTCTTATCCACCATCTTCTTCTTCTTCTTCATCTCCTCCTCATTCTTCTATCTCTTTCTCCTTCTCCTTCTTCTTCTTCTTCTTCTTCACCAACTTCTTCTTCTTCTCCACCACCTTTTTCTTCTCCTACTACTCCTTCCACTTCTTATACTCCTTCTTCTTCTTCTTCTTCTTCTTCTTCTTCTTCTTCTTCTCCTCTCCCCTCTTCTTCTCTCCATCTTCTTATCCTTTTGATAATAATTTATCAAGCGATCCTAACCTGAACTGGGTTTTGTCAACTGTTTTTGCGTGGAGTGTTTCAAGGCGTTGGGTCGGCAAAATAACGTCGCAAAAACATTGTGTTAATCTACAAACTCTCACAGTCCGTTTATGGATTATCTTCATTCCACAGTTTCCATCCTATTCTCATCTCTTCTACTAGCAGCAAACCCGTGCTTCTCAACGATCTTTTTCAAACTTGACAAACCGGAAACTTGACGTAATGAAATCTTGGAGAGTTAAAAATAGGCCTATAACTAAACTCGGTTAATTAAGAATCTATGTGAGAAATTTCAAGTTAATCAGCTGAGTAGTTGAGACGTGATGATAGGGGAGAAAAAGAGAGGGAAAGAGGAAATCGATAGAATGAAAAAAGAGGTGGCGAGAAAAGAAAGGGAAAAGAAAAAGGAAGTGAAGAGGAAAGGAAGTGAAGAGGAAAGGAAGAGGGAGAGGAAAGAGAGGGAGAAAGATGAAAGATAGAGGAAAAGAAAAGAGAGGAAAAGAAAAAAAGGGGAAGAGGAAAAGTAAGGGAGAGAAAAGAGAGAGAAAGATGAGAGAGGGAAAGATGAAAGATAGAGGAAAAGAGAAGAGAGAATAAGAAAAAAAAGGGAAAGAGGAAAAAGTGAGGGAGAGAAAAGATAGAGAAATAGAAAAGAGAGAGTGAGAGAGAAAAGAGAAAAAGGGAAAAGAGAGGGAAAAAGAGAAGGGAAAGAGAGAGAAAAGAGAGGGAAATAGGGAAGAGAGAAGAAGAAAGAAGAGAGGGGAGAGGAAAAGAAGGAAAAGTTGAAAGGGTGGGAGAAAGATGAGTGAGGGAAAGAGGGAAGAGAGAGAATGATAAAAGAGAGATGAAGAAGAAAAAAGTGGGACTGAGGAGATTGAGAGGAAGAGAGAAGAGAGAAGAAGACGAAAGAGAAAGAAGAGAAAAAGAGAGAGAGAAGCAAGAAAAGAGAAGAGTGGGAGAGAAAGAAGAAAGAGAAAGAGGAAGACTGAGGAGGGGAGAAGAGATTGATTGATTGATTGATTGATTGAGTACTTTATTTATGTAGATTACAATATATACTGTCTTATACACTTATATATACAATAGCTTACAATACAGCAAAGTTATAGATGAATTTACATTATATAGACTAAGAAAATAATTGTTGAACTGTATATGATATGAAAAAAGCAATTTGTAATATAATAACTGTAGATAATATTATATTGTTATGCATCTACATAAATTGGCGGAGGTTTGGACATATCAATGTCCATTCTTCGGAAAGAATATTAAAAATATCCTCCCCACTAACTCTCTACCAAAACGTTAATTTATTATTTAAACTAAGGATTTATTGATTAATGGAAATATTGTGAAAGTTGAAAAGTGAATAATTGAAATAACATGAGTTCATATAATATATATATATATATATATATATATATATATATATATATATATATATACAATTCGTTCTATAACAGGTTTAAAGGTTTGTATTTGTGGGATGGGTGGGGGATGGTTGTCATGTGATCGTTCTAGGGCCGGACAGTTTCAGTCATTTGTTCCAAAAGATGTTTTTTTAAAGTCAGGATGAAGCTCGCTCGGCTCTCGATGGACCTGATAGAAACAGGAAGTGCATTCCATGCACGACAGGCACTGACTAAGAAGGATTTTGTGAAAATAGTAGTTCGATGATTGGGTATCCTTAAAGTACTTTCTCCGGTTCTAGTATGTGAAGCATCTATCCTCCTACCTTCGGAGACAAATTTGAAATCATCTTTAAAATAGTTCGGATTACCGTATTTCAAGATATCTCTAACAAGCTTGACTATTCGAAAAAGCCTCTGATCGGGAAGCTTTAATGTTGAACTAGCAATGTGGGCTGGGGTGATATGATCATGGCGTTGGAGAGAGTAGACGAAACGTAGACAATAATTTTGGCAACGCTGTAGTTTATCATTCAGAGTGACTTGCATATCGTTAAGAACAGAATTACAATACATTAAATGTGGGAAGATGAGAGATTGAACCAATAATAATTTAATGTTTCTAGGGAGAATATCGTGCATTTTCTTCAATGCATGCATGGCTGAGAATACCTTTTTACAAGTTTTGTTCACTTGTTCTGACCAGTCAAGAGTATTATTCATAATAATGCCTAAATTTTTAACTGAGCTACAGTAAGGAATGTCATTACCATCTACACTAATTTTGTGAATCGATTCATAGTCAATATTGTTTATAAGACGAGAATATCCAATTATAATGGGCTGTGTTTTGATGGGATTAAGCTTAAGGCCATTTTTCTTTGTCCATTCCACTATCGAATTGATATCCTGATTCATTATTCCAACTGTTTCGTTAATTTTTGTTATGGGACAGCTTAAATATATTTGAAGGTCGTCTGCATAAGTATGGAAACTGGAGAATTTGATAATGGAAGAAAGGTCATTAGCATACAAAGTGAAGAGGAGAGGGCCTAAAATTGAACCTTGTGGTACTCCATGCATAACGTTTTTCCAAGTAGACTTTTTGTCACCGACAGATACACATTGTTTCCTACCTAATAGATAGGATTTAAACCAAACTAACGAGTTGTGACTGAAACAAGAATAGCCAACTTATTCAGAAGGACTGTATGATCAACAGTATCAAATGCTTTAGAAAAATCAAATAGGGTGAGGATGGTGCATTTTCTTTGGTCCATAGCTAACCTTATATCATCAGTGACACGAAGCAGAGCTGTTTCAGTTGAATGGAATTTTCTAAAGCCTGATTGAAAGTTATGAAGCTTACTATTGTTGTCTAGAAATTTTACAACTTGAGCATGAATGAGTCTTTCTAGCACTTTGGACAATGCAGGTAAAATACTGATTGGTCTAAAATCCTCAACTTTATTGGGTGATGGAACTTTATTTAGAGGGCGAACCAGAGCAAACTTCCAGTTTTCAGGGAAAATGCCTTCTTCAATAGACTTGTTGAAAATGTATGTAATGGTTGGTAAAACAGCAAATAACATTTTCTTGATAAATTTAATAGGAATTTTGTCAACACCCGTAGCATTACTATGAATACGTTGAATTGCTCTGAAAGTGTCTTCTTCTGAGATTGGATGGAAATGAAATTGATCAGTAATTGGTAAATCTAAGTTTGTAACCTGCTCTTCAAGATCATCGATATGATTAGCAATGACAACTTCGTCGCGTTGGTTAGAGTGTGTGAAACGAAATGGTCATTTATATTGTTCAATGGTAAGTCAATTTGTGGATTCGATTTCTGCTTGCCAAGCCCGAATTCTTTTATTCCCTGCCAAAGTGATTTAGAGTCTTGTCTGTTGTTTGTCATAAACGAATTCAAGTACCTAATCTTTGAGTTCCGTAATTCCTGTTTAACTCTATTTCTAAGGCTCCTATACTCTATCAAACTGTCCAAGTCAAATGTCTTTTTAAATTTTCTATGTGCTTTGTCTCTACGTCCCATCATCTTAAGTATGTCTTCAGTCATCCACGGTACTCGTCGTTTTCTATTAATCCTCCTTGTCACATAAGGTGCATGTTTGTCATACAGAGTCAAAGTCCAATTCTCGAAAGTCTTGACCATGTCATCAACTGAGGGTAATGCTTCAATTTGATGCCATGGAGTCTGAGCCACATCAGTCAGGAAGGCGGCTTCATCAAAGTTTTTGAAGTCTCTATAAGTGATAATTTTCTGTTCTGGCTTGGGTATCTTATGGGAAAGTACACAGTAGATCAAATCATGTCTAGAAATAGCTGGGACTGAGATTTGGCCTGCTTGAACAACCTCATTGGGATCACTAACAATGAGAAGGTCAATGAGTGTGTCTGATTCATTAGTATGATGAGTTGGATCGAGAGGTAAAATAGTCATGTTTAGGCATTGGAAAATTGTAGTCAGTTGAAAGTAGTCAAAGTTCCGATTTGTCATGTTCAAGTCGGTGTTCATATCCCCCATAACTAGTATACGGTTATAACAAGGCATAAGAGAAAGCAAGGCACTTTCGAAATCTGTGAAATGACCTATTTTTGGTGGGCGATAACAGATACCAACGAGTAATTTATCAGTACTGGATAAGGATAATTCAAGTAGCATAAACTCTGGTCTTGAACAATACTCTTGTTTAGATGTGATTAAAACTTTTGTTTTGATACCATCTTTCACATAAATGCTACACCCCCACAAGCTTTTTTAATCTATCATTCCGGAAAAGATTATATCCAGGCAAAGCAACAAAATTTGATGGAATACTAGGCTTCAAAAATGATTCGGAAATTCCGATTATATTGAAGTCCTGAAAACGGAAGATTGCTCTGAGTTCATCAATGTGGCAGCTGAGGGATTGTACGTTGAGGTGAGCAGCCTTGAAAAGTTTTTTGAAAGAGTGGAGCTTATTTGCTAGAAACATACCTGCGTCATTATTACTATTATTGAAATAATCATACCTACTTGAGGGCGAGCGAGCTGACGTGTCAGTGAGAGGCATCATGGAAGCAGCAGACCAATCGTGAACCGACCTCAGAACGACACATGACGGGGAAAATGGGGATGAGACTGATAAAACTTAACCTAAATGAAAAAGTCTCTTGATTCGAGTGCATTCAGTATGCCTTGGCAGTTCGGCTCCCTTCACTATTTATAGCACTAGTTAAAAAAATTCACTAAACACAATAAGATGTAGATGTGTGGAGTTCCGGTGATGAATAATCCTAATGGTGAATAAGATGAAGATTGAGGAAGAACTTGTAGTGGGAGATCTAGTCCAAGTGGAGATAGAGCGAGTAGGTATCCGGTAGTGGAAGAATCGGGTCCAAGTGGAGGTAGAGCGAGATTCAGATTCAGATTCAGATTCAGATTCCTTATTCATGTCAGAGTCCAGCAGATAATCCAATGTGGTGGGCAGTTTGCAGTGGTAGATGCTGATGGGAGCGAGCAGGTGGGGGAGCGAGAGAGAGCCAGGGCGGCGGCAAGAGAGAGCGCGTGCAAGAAGTCACAGGAACCAGGTCTGAAAACAGGAAGAAAACTCCAGCAGAAACACAGCAGAAAAAAGTACAGAAAGTATATGAAAATCATTAAGAGGATAGACAATTAAAAGAGAGTGTTCAGAGAGATGGAAAATAAGAACGAGAAATATGAATCAGTAGATTGATTTCAAATTGCAGTTGACGGTTGTTAGAGAGAAGAATGTGAAGAGAGGACTAAGCTGTGTGAGAATACACATAGATTATGTAAGATTATTGTCTAAAAAGGTGGATGAAGAGAGAGATATTAGAAGAAAGTAGTAAATATCCGGTGCATAAAATGAGATAGATAATAAGAAAATGAAATTGGAGGGATGAGAAAAGAGAGAGGGAGTGAGTAAGAGAGAGCGAAGGGATTGATACAGATAGCATAGAGTACAGTGTTAATGATCTATAGAGAATGAAGTAAGCATGTCTATATTATTAAAAATATACAGTATAACTAGTTTTGAGCATGAATTGAGCTAATTTGGAGGGAGGTCAGAATGAGAAGAGGTAGGAAGAGAAGAAATTATAGAAGTTACAGACAGGTAATACTGCATATAAGAAAACAGAATAACGGATATATAAATAGAATACGCGAATAGAAGGCTGGAATGTGACTATGGTGAAAATCACAATAGAAGTGCCAATCAAAAGTTTACCGTCATTATTACGATGACTGTTATTTCTGTTATTGTTGTCAATTCCACGAAAAGTCAACTTGAATCCTGCTGTAAGTTTACTATACACACTAGTAATATACATGTGAGACTGGATTCAGGCTTTGTTGATAAACAGAAATGGATTTAATAGATTATGGATTGACAATGAACTGAGATGAGGAAGAAGCGTTATAAACTCAGCAATTCGAAATAGGTTATAAATGTATTATTAAAGTGAACTTAGGTTTCGGAGCAGTTTTCATAATTTTATCAGCAGTGGAAAAGGTTCTATTTTTGTACTATGCTATCGTTAGATAAAAAGTGACACATTGGATTAGCTGGAAACATCATTCGGTTATGTCTAATGGAAAACTAGTTTCCTGATTGAGTATTGGATGATTCAATCAGTAAAACGTTTCAGTATACTAGATGAATAATTGCTATAACTAAATTGATATAGCTTTATTCCAGTTATATTTTTTCCATGAAAACAGTATTATATATGTTCAAAAAGCAAAAATTAATTTTAAGATTGTAAACATAGAATCCAGTTATATTTTTTCCATGAAAAAGTAGTATATATGTTCAAATAGCAAAAATTAATTTTAAGATTGTAAACATAGAATCCAGTTATTTTTTCCATGAAAACAGAGTTATATATGTTCAAGAAAGCAAAAATTAATTTTAAGATTTGTAAACATAGAATCCAGTTATATTTTTCCTGGAAAACAGTATTATATAGTTCAAGAAAGCAAAAATTAATTTTAGATTTGGAAACATAGAATCCAGGTATATTTTTTCCATGAAAACAGTATGATATATGTTCAATAGCAAAAATTAATTTGGTAAAAATGGTATCTATAGGGAATTGTCCAACAAAAAATAAAAGACTGAAAAAATGAAAAGAGAGAAGAGTGATGATTACATGAAGAGGCACAATTGAAATAATGAGAGCTCACCTTTAGTAGGAAGATATGACGTGCCAACACCGTGAAGTGTTTACTGGAGGTCGGCAAGACGCTCGGCGGTGTAGATGCGTCGTCCAGGTCCCTCTCCGACGGCGTACTTGATGCGGCCATCGACTGTCCACGTGTTCCTTATCCCGTACTTGTTTGCTGCTGCGTTCAAGAGTGCAGTCGGTGTTTCGTCAAGTCCTCCCTCACGGTGATGCCAGTGTTCTTGAGCATCCGCTTGGCTGCGAACACCCTCTGCCTCGTCCGGTAGCCGTCGAACTCACGAGGATGATGGGACGATGACGCTCCTGCCTGCTGCTCTGCCGTGTCCTGACCTGGCTGCTGGATTGGTCCCACTCGATGCGAACGATGAATGTCATCGATCTTCAACTCCACGTTCAGCTTCTCCTTGCAGACTCGCTGAACAATCTGGTCGGTGGACTCCCCCTTGGTCTTCGGAATTCCAAAGAATCGCAGGCAGGTATGGCGACCATATTGTTCAAAATCGTCGATTTTTAATTCTGTCTCCTTCTCAATTGCTGCCATCCTCTGCCGAAGTTGATTATTCTCACCCTGCAATCGATCCAATTCGGATTAGAAGAGAGAAGAAAGCCTCTGCGACAGCTTGGTTTACTTCCTTGTTTATCCTCTGTAGAATTTCGTCGGCCAGTTGCGTTGTGTCTTGACAGGGAGGGGTCGTTGACACATGTACCGTTGCACGCCTACCTGCCTTTTGTGTGGGAGTTTCCTGCTTCTTGCCGTTGCTCTTCACCATGTTGCAATAGATAAACCAAACTGTGGTCAAACTAATTGGAGGTTATGTAATACTATTTATTGTAATTACTGCGTAATTACAATGAAAATCAGACTTTTAAAAATATGTTATTAAACTATGTGAAAAACTTAATCAACTAATGTAACGCTCGAATCGATTTTAACAAGATAACCCTACAAAATAACGCTTTTCAACGGAGCCGAACTGCACACGTGTTCACTCACTGACCATCAGAGGCGAACGCCAAGAAGAGAGAGAAGAGAGGAGAGAAGAGAGGAGAAGAGAGAAGAGAAATAACCCTGACCATCAGAGAGGGAGAGAGAAGAGAGAGAGAAAGATAGGAGAGGGGGAAAGAAAGAGGTAAGGGTAGGAGAAAAGAGAGAAAGAGAAGAAAGACAGGGATAGAGGAAAGAGGAAAGAGAAAAGAGAGGAGAAGAGAGAAATGAGAGAAAGAGAAGAGAGAGGGAAAGAGGGAAGAGAGAGGAAGAAAGAAGAGATGGAAGGAGAAAAGAGGCGGAGAGAAAAAAAGGGGAAAGAGAAATGAGGCAGAAAGAGAAAAGAGAGGAAATGAGAGGGATAAGGAGAGAGAGAGAAATGGGAAGAGGAGAGAAAGAGAGAAAAGGAAAGGAATGAGGAAAGGGAGAGGAAAATAGAAAAGACAGAGAGAAAAAGAGGAGAGAGAGAGAGAGAGAGGGAGTGAGTGAGTGAGAACTCAGTGAACATTGAAAGAAAATATCGAAAAACGATTTAGCCAATGATTGATCTGCAAGTTGCCTCAGCAGGTACCTACCTACCATTTTCCTATATCTCTACATTTTTCTTTCATAGTCAATTTTTCCTCTGAAGTGAATGCAAATCTAGTATTACTTCTAAACGTCCATATTTTCCAGTGTGGACTTTTCCATACATGAGTTTTCCAAAGAGTGAAGCAAAAATCCAGTTCTTATAGAGAGGTCCACGTTATAACGGCAGTTTTATTATTCTTAATTGATGGAAATTACTTAGATATTGCAAGTATCCAAATGCTAAATTTTGAATTTTCGTCCAATAATATTATTTTTGACATAGTCATTGAATTTCAGCTCTTTTACATCCATGAAATCAAGCCGGTAAACAGTTGTTTGCAGAACAAGAAAACATGTGATTCTCATTACAACATACTATACTGTAATATCATACAAGATACTAATATTGACGTAATTTTCTTCTTCTGTCTTGATTAGTTTTGTATTTCAAGATGTGATGAATGATGTATTGTAATAAAGAAGGGGTCGGGTAAAAAAAGTGCCAAGCATCATTTTCGGCTGAACTGAACTAGCAGTGCTATCTGGTAGTAGACTAAATGAACTACAAGCAGCACTGATCAGATTGCAATTATTGCCACTAGATAGCTCTAAATTTACATTGCATTCTATTTCCTCAACTGTTTGTTTAATGTTGTTTGGGAAAGAAAGTGCCAAGCATCATATACAAAATGGAGAGGAAGAGGAAATGTGTCAGAAATCTGAAGGATTATTATGAAAACGTAGATGATTTGTATGCAGAACTAGACAATACTGATAGTGATCCTGACTTTTCTCCCAATGATGAGGAAAATGGCGTTTCAGGTTTTAAGGTGAGTGTTGCTTAGCATTATTTTAACCCTAACCTAGAACTATGAACATTGTAGGTTAGCATCGTGTGTTATAAGTGCATGCATATCAGTTTAATATTACTTTAAAACACAACTTAATTATTAAACAGTTATTTCACACCAGAATAAAGTGTAACCATGTTAAAAAAACGTTTCTGGTAGAGATAAATCGATAAATCATTTTTGATGGTTAGCACTTTGTTTCCCAAAAATATTTGAAATGTTGGTTGGCATTTTATTACCCCTAAAATTTTGCGATTTTTTAATATGAAATAGTTATTAATAACATTTTTCAAGTCTTTGACAACAACCATTCATTAGTTTAAAGGTTAAAAAGCCTAAGGCGAGGTTCAAAGATTAGTTAAACAACATTTTCAAAAAACATAATTTAAGATACAGTTGCAAAATGTTTTCAAATCGTGGAGTTTTACTGATAATATTGGGCTATAATAGCATAGCCTAGAGGTTTTTTATTAGAAAACATTATTGTGTAAACAAGCACATGAGTAGATGTTTTAAAATAAAATCTTGATTCTATCCAAGTTGTTGAATAAAAACGTTATGATTATGAGATGAACGGACTACAGTAATGTAGGTATATGTTTGCTTTTTCAGAAATGTGTCAAGGAAGCTGATTACTTTTTGGAACCTATGCAAGAGATTGCTCCAGAAGCTGGGCTAGATGCTACTCCAGAGGCCGCAATTGACTCTGAACAAGAGGCTTTTTTAGAGGTATTGTTAACATAATAATAATAATATTAATAATAATATTACTGATAATAGTTTTAATAATAAGAGTTTTACTGACAATATTGGGCTATAATAGCATAGCCTAGAGGTTTTTTATTAGAAAACATTATTGTGTAAACAAGCACATGAGTAGATGTTTTAAAATAAAATCTTGATTCTATCCAAGTTGTTGAATAAAAACATTATGATGAAATAAAAACACATAGATGTTGTCAGTTTTCTACACTTTAATTTGGTACACGACCATGGTTTCGTGACCACACAGGTCACATTTTCAGCTTGAAAATGTGACCTGTGTGGTCACGAAACCATGGTCGTGTACCAAATTAAAGTGTAGAAAACTGACAACATCTATGTGTTTTTATTTCATCATGGAACGTTTCTACAACATCGACCACAACTCAGTTGAAGTTTTAAAAACATTATGATTATGAGATGAACGGACTACAGTAATGTAGGTATATGTTTGCTTTTTCAGAAATGTGTCAAGGAAGCTGATTACTTTTTGGAACCTATGCAAGAGATTGCTCCAGAAGCTGGGCTAGATGCTACTCCAGAGGCCGCAATTGACTCTGAACAAGAGGCTTTTTTAGAGGTATTGTTAACATAATAATAATAATATTAATAATAATATTATTAAGTCGAAAATATTTAATAATTTTGATGCCATTAAAAAATAATTTACAATCAATATTAATTTATTTTTTACAGGTAGAAGATTTGCAAGCACCAAGCCCACAACACATTGCCAATGTTTCATCAAGATCTCCAATTTTGACTCCGGTAAAAAGCCCACGGAAAAGAAAACGCAAAACACACATGAAGCAAGTTGATTTGAGAAAGAAAAGGCGGAATGAAGGAAGAGCATATCAGACAAAGTCAGGAAAGAATATACCAGGCAGGACTTTAGGTGAGATGTGCAAATGCCCCCTTAAATGTCATGAGAAAGTCACTGAGGACCAAAAACTTGTTCTCTTCAATGCATTTTGGGATATGGGAAATTTCAATATGCAAAATGCATATCTTTTTGGGTGTATAGAAAAAATTCCTATCAAACGACGTTATTGTCAAAATCCTGAGGCCTCATACAAACAAAACACTTTCATTTTCAAGATCAAACTTCAAAGTGGTTCATCTCTTAGAGTTTGCAAAAAATCGTTTATGAGCATTCATGGTCTACAAAATGCAAGAGGTCGAATCAACAACATTATTAAAAAAATAGTTTCTGAAAAATCTACCCCATCTTCTGACAAAAGAGGCACCCATGATACAAGACCTCACAAGGTTTCAGCTGAAGCAGAAAATAGTGTACATGAGCACATTAAAGCAATACCAAAGTACCAGTCTCACTATAGTAGAGCACAAAATCCTAACAAGGTATATTGGGTTGTGACATTACAATAAGAAGTTTGTACAATGAATATTACCTGAACTTTTGTGAAGTTAACAATCTTCCCAAAGTTAGTGAGGATAAGTATAGGAGAATATTTTGTGAAAAGTATAATATTGGCTTTAAACTCCCAAAATCTGATACATGCAGTAAATGTGATAGTTTGCAGATTATCATTGATGATGCCAATGCTAGTGCTGAGCAAAAACAGACAGCAAAACTAGAGAAAGAAATCCATTTACGTAGGGCAGATAGTGCCAGAGAAAAATTGAAAAATTACACAGCTATGAGTAAAGAGACACCCAATGATGTGCATGTCATCACTGTTGATTTACAACAAACCCTTCCTACACCAAAACTGTCTTGTGGACCTGCATTTTATTGCAGGAAAATGTGGACTTATAATGTAGGTATTCACAACTGCAGTTCTGGACAAGGCTTTATGTTCATGTGGGACGAAACAGTTGGAAAAAGGGGTAGTGATGAGATAGGGAGTTGTATTATCAAGTACTTGTCTGTAGCTAATGTCCACGCAAAAAAGTTGGTAATATTTACTGACAACTGCGGTGGTCAAAATAAAAATTGGAACATTATGTCACTTTGGTCACATCTTGTACGTAGTAAACGTTTTGAGTCAATAGAACATTACTTCCTGATAACTGGCCATACTTTTCTTCCATCGGACCGAGACTTTGCAATAATAGAGAAATATCATACCAAGCACTGTCAAAATGTGTATAATCCTGAGCAATGGAGAGAGATCGTAGCAAAATGTGGAACAAGAAACAAGTTCATTGTAACATGTTTGATGAGTGAGGATATTTTTGACTTGACTAAGTTGCAAGAGAACTTATTCAACACAAAACATAAGTTTTGCACAGATGGTGTTACTCTTCCCAGATTTTCGAAGGCTATTTGTTTCAAATTTGACAGCAGCAAACCATCCGAGATGAAGCTCAAACACAAAATGAATGAAGATTTTCTAGTGTTGAACCTGAAAAAACGTGGAAGGACTTCTGCTTCAATACTCCACATGAAAAGGAATGCACCAAACATTATCAATAAGAAGAAGTTAGATGATGTCAAATCCTTGTTGCCGTATATTCCTCCTATTTACCATGGCTATTACAACAGCCTACAGTCTGCAGGAGAAGACCAAGAAGAAGACATCATGATTCAGTAGGACAGGGGTTCTCAACCATTTTTGCTCCTTCTTAAAATCCTTTATTTTTCCCAAAACCATGGAATTTCATTTATATTTTGTTTATTGAATTTAAAAATAATGATGTACTTAATATAACATTTAAAAAAAAACATTAATACATGGTGGTATAATCTTATATTATGTAGTTTTTTTTTTGGCAAATAAAGTGCCAAGCAACAATTTTTCAGTACAGATTTTTTTATATGACAAATATAATTTTTATAATAGAGTTTTTTACCTCAATCTTCACTTTAAACAGTGCATAGATACATGAACTTCAAATTAAAAAACTTTGATTTGTTGTTTGCACTAACATATTATTTATGGATTTAGTCAAACTTTCAACATCTGATATCTCAAAACTACAAAAATGATGCTTGGCACTCTTTTCTCCCGACCCCTTCGTATGAACTCAAAAATTATGGTATCATAAATTATGAAATTATCATTGATATTGTATTTTTTGGCATCTCATTCTCAATTATTTGTATTATATTGGTATAAGTGACAAAATTTAACCAAAAATGCTTTGTTGAATACAGGAAAATATTCTATTCTATTCCATTCTATTTTTTCACAGGTGAGTTCCAGACTGGTCTTCTCTTGAAATTCATTCCTTCGCTCCTGGATTCAGGTCAGACTGAAAATGAAATAATTTCAAGATATTATCATAATTATCAAATTTGATAATAATGATAATAACAAAATATAATAATAATTATTAATAATTACTTCTAATATAATAATAATTAACAGAATCCAAATTAAATGCTGTAAATCACCCCGAAGACAGTCTTCTTCTACTATCTTCGTCTAATTTCCATGCTAATCTGTCTTTATCTAACTTTCAGAGGTACCCTATATACTGTCTCTATCTCATTTCCATAGTGAGGTCCACGTTATAATGGCAGTGTCTGATTAAAATTGGTATTGCTATCCTTCTCTATCATTCAACAAAGCGGATAGCGATATCCTTTTCTGAACTGTTGCCAAAGTTTGAAAGTTTTGTATCAAACTATTGTGTTATGTATCAAACTCCCAAGATACTGTATTCAACAAAGCGGATATAGTGAGGTCCACGTTATAATGGCAGTGGATAAAGATAGAAGAATGGCGATGCCGATTGAATAATTGAATACAAATTAAATACATTGAATAATAATTATATTTCTATACCGTCAAAAACATAATTGGTATCGTTGTGGACCTGGAAAAGGATAGTACCACCGGCTTTGTCGGAAGATAGACAAAAAAAGCAAAACCAAAGTTGATCAAATACTTTCATTATAACGTGGACCTCACTATAGCGCTATCTCTTTCTCGCTTTGCTCTGTTGCCAGATCATTTTTCAACAATGTAGAATTGATAATTTATTATTATTATTAATTTATGTATTTTATTATTATAATTTCTACAAGAAGCACTGACCGGGAGAGAAAAACTAAGGATACTCCTTGTACTATTTCTCTCCCAAATTTAGATAATAGTTTAAAAGTCCGAAATGAGGTTATGATTCCACTTTTCTGAAATTTGATTCTTTTTCACTCGAAAACAACTAAAACAAAGAATTTTGAATTTTTCAGGTTGAGAAACTGGATAGGAAACAAAAATATTACACTCAAATCACTGATAATTGAAACATTTTTACGTAATTTTACAAAATTATAAACAAAATAATTAATAATAAATGAACAAAATATTTCTCTCCAATAATGAAATTATTGAAAAATATAATTTATCGCTTAATGAAATTTAATTGATTATTTAAACGAGAATGAACATTTGATATTTCATTAGTAAACCTGTATCAGCTACCGTCTATAGAAGGCATTGACAAGACAGAGGATCGGCAACGTTGTTCGCCTATCTTTCTCCACTGCCATTATAACCTAGACCTCACTATAGTTACGTTTCTTGCTTGATAAAATAGAATTGATTATTTTAAACGAGAATGAACAGTTAGTGTTTCATCAATAAACCTGTATCAGCTACCGTCTATAGAAGGCATTGACAAGGCAGAGGTTCGGCAACGTTGTTTGCCTATCTTTCTCCACTGTCATTATAACTTGGACCTTACTTTAAAACTATAATTGCTTTTATTCACTATATTAGTTAACCTGTGCTCTACAGGAGTCCAATTGAAAACTTGATAAACTGAAAGCTCGACATAATGGAATCTTGAATAATTGATAATAGGCCTGTAACCATCCTCGGTAAATTAAGAATCAATAAATGCAGAATTTCAAGTTAATTAGTTGAGTAGTTGAGACGTGATAATGTCGTGTATCAAGGTGAGATGATACTGTATCATATCGTGGGGATACTGTATCATTCATGGTGATACCATAGTGATGATGTTGTGTATCAAGGTGAGATGATACTGTATCATATCGTGGGGATACTGTATCATTCATGGTGATACCATAGTGATGATGTTGTGTATCAAGGTGAGATGATACTGTATCATATCGTGGGGATACTGTATCATTCATGGTGATACCATAGTGATGATGTTGTGTATCAAGGTGAGATGATACTGTATCATATCGTGGGGATACTGTACCATTCATGGTGATACCATAGTGATGATGTTGTGTATCAAGGTGAGATGATACTGTATCATATCGTGTGGATACTGTATCATTCATGGTGATACCATAGTGATGATGTTGTGTATCAAGGTGAGATGATACTGTATCATATCGTGGGGATACTGTATCATTCATGGTGATACCATAGTGATGATGTTGTGTATCAAGGTGAGATGATACTGTATCATATCGTGGGGATACTGTATCATTCATGGTGACACCATAGTGATGATGCGTCATTCGTGAATTTCCTATCCCCTACGTGTATAAGCCAGTTCTCTCCTTTATTATAATATAGATTATACTTTTTTGGTCATAGTCATTCAATCTCAGCTGTTATCCATGCATGAAATCAAGCCGGTAATCAGCTGTTTGCAGAACAAATAAACATATGATTCTCATTACAGCATACTCTACTGTAAAAAAACCAGATGTTTCCTCTACAGTAGAGTATGTTCCCTATAGTAAGGTCCACGTTATAATGACAGTATTTGTTCAACTTTGGTTTTGCTATCCTTGTCTATCATTCGACAAAGCCGGTGTTACTATCCTTTTATAGGTCCACAACGATGCCAAGTATGTCTTTTACAGTTTAGAAATATAATTAATTAATGCAGAGAATCAGCATCGCTATTCTCCTATCTTTATCCACTGACATTATAACGTGGACCTCACTATAGTTCCGAGATAGGAACAGCAAAACTGCTACAAAAAACCACCTTCAGCGCTCCAGGTGGAAGTTTTGTCAACTACAATCATTAAATTCCTGATTCAGAATTTATGAACTGGGTTATGTTAATAGAATGCATGTAGTAGCTTCAGCACAACCAGGTAATATTTTCTATTTCTCAATAATTATTCTTCCTTAGATTATAATGACAAAAATAGTCTACGTTACTAGGACTTGAATGTCTTTTGCAGTGCTCGAATGAGATTCAAGTCTCGGCTAACGTCTCGACTATTTAAAATTATTCAGAAATGTTTCATTTCGTCAAGGTAAAACGTTTCCAATTATAAAAATGGGAGGATAAAGATAATTATGGAATTTGTAACTATGCCCCGTTTTGGAAAGCCAATTTTCTGACTCCAGCTAATCAAAGTCTGGAACTAGCTGAATCCTGAGCTCATTTCTATAATTGGACATGTTTCTCCTCGATGGAATGAAATATTCCTAAATAATAATTCAGGATAGCTGAAGCTTTACACTATTTTCTCTTTATTTTACTTTCGCCACACTGCACAGAAAGCAACTGTTTCCCAGTCCCTACATTGATCTGGAAGGCATTGTTTGCAGATGACTCTCGTCTGATGTCAGAACAGGTTTCTTTCCGTCCTAGGCCAGAAAGTTTACCCTTTCCAGCCGCTAACATGGAACTAACAAAGGTGATCAAAAAACAGCTGATCAAAAAACTTCTCATTATTTGTGTTTATTATTCAAGAATCGAAACATTTATGATAATATCATCTTATTGTCATATGAAAGAATAAAAGAGTATAAACTCAACCTCCCACATAATTGAACATCATCTTTTAGGTTATTTAGACAAATCATAATAACAAATTAAAAATACTTGGACAATTTCCTGATATTCAGATCACCTCAGATTCGCTAGAGCTATCACCTTCCACTTCTGCTTCCCGAAGTGCTTAGTAACTATTCTCATATACATATTGCTTATTTTTGTGTGTGGCGAAAAATATCGTTCGCACCACAGTCAAAAATGTTTTTCCGGTTCTCAATCTTTTCTAGTCCTCGGCCTACGGCCACGGACTTGGAAACCGATTTCGAGCCGGAAAAGTCTAAATTCCGGCCCCAGGTGCGAAATATACTATTCCTGTTCAATCTTCGAAATTTAATTCTACTGCACTGTTGCCAAAGTTTGAAAGTTTTGTATCAGATTATGGTGTTGTGTAGCAAGCTCAGATGATACTGTATCATTTTGTGGTTATCTTTGTATCATATTCCTATTGTGAGGTCCACGTTATAATGGCAGTATTTGATTAACATTGGTGTTGCTATCCTTGTCTATCATTTGACAGAGCAGATAGTGCTATCCCTTTTCTACCTCTGCACTGTTTCCAAAGTTTGTAAGTTTTGTATCAAATAATGGAGTTATGTATCAAGCTTCAGATCATACTGTAACATATATGAACATAATTCTCGGCTGCAAAAGGCTTCTTCACGTACTTGTGATATAAGATACTTTTTCAGCACCTTGTAATCTTTTCTCTGTTATCACCAAATCGTGTTAAAAGAAGAGAGAGAGGGAGAAAAATAATGAAAAATGACCAACTAAAAACACATTTGTTATGTATCAAGTTTCAGATGATACTGTATCATATATAAACATCTTTCTCGGCTGCAAAAGGCTTCTTCACGTACTTGTGACGTAAGATACTTTTTCAGCACCTTGTAATCTTTTCTCTGTTATCACCAAATCGTGTTAAAAGAAGAGAGAGGGGAAAAATAATGAAAAATGACCAACTAAAAACACATTTGTGAAGGCATTAGCAAACCATAACGTTTTGATACCATCTCTCAGGGCAACATTATACCCGGGGTGTAAAAGATGGTTTTTGGGGGATTTTGGTGTGCCCGGGGGTTGGGGGAATTTCGGGTTAACCACTTCTTCTCCTTCTTCTTCTTCCTCTTCTTCTTTTTCTTCTCTAATTCCTCATATCTATCTTATTATTATTATCATCATCATAATCTTCTTCCTCTTTTTCTCCTCTTTCTTCTTCTTCTTCTTCATTTTCCCCTTCCTCATCCTTCTTCTCATCATTCTACTTCTCCATAATCTCCTTCTTCTTCTCCTTTCTCTCCTTCTTCCTCTTGATAATCATCTTCTTCTCCATCTGCACATTTATCTTCTTCTTCTTCTCCTTCTTCTTCTTCTTTTTCTTCTACTTGTTCATATCTATCTTATTATCATCATCATCTTCTACCTCTTCTTCTCATCTTTCTTCTTCTTGTTCTCCATTTTTCCCCTTCTCCTCCTTCTTCTCATCATTCCACTTCTCCATAATCTTCTTCTTCTTCTCCTTTTTCTTCTTCTTCTTCTTCCTATTGATATTTATCTTCTACTCATTCTGCATATTTATCTTCTCCTTCTTCTTCTTCTTCTTCTTCTTCTTCTTCTTCTTCTTCTTCTCCATCATCATCATCATAATCCTCTACTTCTTCTTCTTCTTCTTCCTCTTCATCATTACCATCATCATCATCTTCCTGTTCTCCTTTTTCTCCCTTTTTTGTGTGTGGGAATGGGGGGGGGGTGCCTGGGAGTGACTAATACAAGTTTTACGAGTGTGGCGCTGGAGCCGTTTCTTTTTAGAGGGCGAGTGAAGCGAGCTCTATTGGTGGGCCGAGGGCAGAGTGAGATAAAGGTGCATAATTTATCTAGATTACGTTTTCATTACGTGACCCATCTCTGTTATCTTTAGGTCAGCATCATTCTCCTCCTCCTTCTTCTCCTCCTCCCCCTCCTCCACCTCCTTCATCACATTCTCCTCCACCTCCTCCTCATCATCACGTTGATCTAGACTATCCGTCCACAAACAGCCAGGTGCATTTTCTGCTTCTCCTCCTTCTTCTTCTTCTTCTTGTACTTCTTCTCCATCATCATCATCATTATCATGTTCTTCTTCTTCTTCTTCTTCTTCTTCTTCTTCTTCTTCTTCTTCTCTTCTTCTTCTTCTCCTTTTTTTGGTAGAGAGTTAGTGGGGAGGATATTTTTAATATTCTTTCCGAAGAATGGACATTGATATGTCCAAAGCTCCGCCAATTTATGTAGATGCATAACAATATAATTATCTATAGTTATTATATTACAAATTGCTTTTTCATATCATATACAGTTCAATAATTATTTTCTTAGTCTATATTATGTAAATTCATCTATAATTTTGCTGTATTGTAAGCTATTGTATATAAGTGTATAAGCCAGTATAATTTGTAATCTACATAAATTAAGTAATCAATCAATTCTTCTTCTTCTTTTCTTCTTCATCTACCCTGCAGTATTTACGCTGTGATGGTTATATAAAATTGATAATATTGTTGAAATTGTTAATATTGAAATTATTAAAATTATTAATATTGTTAAATTGTTAATATTGAATACTATTCAATCATCAGATGATTTCTATCCGCACTATCCATGGAAGAAAAGCAGTGGAAGAGAGTGAAAAGAAAGTAGTAGGAGAAGGAGAAGAAAAAGAAGAGGGTGAAGAAGGAGACGAGAAAAGAGTAGGAGGAGGAGGAGGAGGTGAATGATGAGAAGCAGGGGAAGAAGAGAAAAAAGTCGTGAAGTGGGAAAAAGTCTATGAAGAAATTATTGATGATCATTAAGGAGAAAATGAGTAGATGGAGGAGGAGGAGGAGGAGGAGAAGGTGAAGAAGAAGGAGAAGGAAAAAGACAAGAAGAAGATGAGGAGGAGAAGGAGGAAGAAGTGAACAACGAAGTAGATTGAGCCGGAATGAAGAAGGAGTGAAAAGTGCAGAAAAACACAACAAAAAGGAGGTGATGGTGAAGAAGGAAAGGGTGATGAAGAAAATGATGATGATGATCAAGAAGGAGAAGGAGAAGAAGAAGAAGAAGAAGAAGAAGAAGAAGAAGAAAAAGAAGAAGAAGAAGAAGAAGAAGAAGAAGAAGAAGAAGAAGAAAGAGAAGAAGAAGAGAAAGATAAAGACGGCAGGAGGAGAAAAAGGAGTAAAAGAAGATGATGATGATGATGAAGAGGAAGAAGAAGATGATGATGATGAAGAAGAAGATGATGATGATGAAGTAGAAGAAGATGATGATGATGAAAGAGAAGAAGGAAAATAAGACGACAGGAGGAGAAAAGAGAGAAGAAGATGATGATGATGATGAAGAAGAAGAACAATAAGATGATGATGATAATGATGATGCAGAAGAGGGACAAGATGATGATAATGATGATGAAGGAGAAAAAGATGATGGTGATGATGAAGAAGAAGAAGATGAAGACGGCAGGAGGAGAAAAAAGAGTAGAAGAAGAAGATTATGATAAAGAAGAAGAACATGAAGAAGAAGTGAAAGACAAAAGAAAAAAAAGAATAGTAAAGAGAAGAAGAAGATGGTTATGAAGAAGAAGAATAATACGTCGACAGGAGGAGAAAAATGAGAAGAAGAATAAGGAACAAGAAGAAAAAGAAGTAGATCTAGAAGGAGAAAAGGCTACAATATTGAAACTTCGAGTAAAAGAGACACTAGATATTAAAATATCAATTTCTAAGCTTGTCTGAGAAGCCATCCATCGTCTAGTGAACACTTTACTTAGAAATTATTCATGTTAAGCACAGTCAAGTCCCCCAAGTCCCAAGGAAGGGGACTTAGGACTTATTTATATTCCGCTGCTCCATCATTTTATATAATATGATGCTCAATCATCGGAGCACCAGACATAGTACCTAATCCATAATATTATCATCCCACTAGCCGTCAGGCTCGCTTCGCTTGCCATATCCGTCTAGCCAGGGGGCTCCGCCCGGTGGACCCCCGACTGGGTCGTCCAAGAATGAGATCAGCAGGCTCGCTTCGCTTGCCATATCCGTCTAGCCAGGGGGCTCCGCCCGGTGGACCCCCGACTGGGTCGTCCAAGAATGAGATCAGCAGGCTCGCTTCGCTTGCCATATCCGTCTAGCCAGGGGGCTCCGCCCGGTGGACCCCCGACTGGGTCGTCCAAGAATGAGATCAGCAGGCTCGCTTCGCTTGCCATATCCGTCTAGCCAGGGGGCTCCGCCCCCTGGACCCCCGACTGGATCGTCCAAAAATAAGAATGCAGGCTCGCTTCGCTCGCCTGCATTCTTATCATAAGTTAGGACGATCCAGTCGGGGGTCCAGACTAAACGTCTGGCTAAACGGATATGGCGAACGAAGCGAGCCTAACGGTTAGTAATATAATATTGATTCCCAGGAATATAGTGAGGTCCACGTTATAATGACAGTATTCGATCAACTTTGGTTTTGCTATCCTTGTCCATCATTCGACAAAGCCAGTGGTACTATCCTTTTCGAGGTCCACAACGATGCCAACTATGTTTTTGACAGTGTAGAAATGTAATTAATTAATGCAGAGAATCGGCATCGCTATCCTTCTATCTTTATCCACTGCCATTATAACGTGGACCCCCCTATAGCTCTGATTGAAGTAGCAGTGCCCAATCAATTTTTCCGCCATAAATGCATCTCAATCTTCAACTTGGTGCCAACCTAACAAAGTCAACTCAACTTAATGCCAACCTGACAAAATTATTAATTTAGTTACCAGTTAACAACTGTTTCGAAGAGGTACTCTCTCTAGATTTTAGTTCTATATTAACATATGGTATGGACATTTTTCAATTATAATATTATAATTATATATATGCTAAAAGACGATCTTTAAACCCTTGAAAACCACCCTTAGAGTTGAAATATTGCCAAAAGATTTGTTAGTGCGCCTCTAAAGGGCCAACTGAACATACCTACCAAATTTGAACGTTTTTGGTCCGGTAGATTTTTAGTTCTGCGAGAGAGTGAGTGAGTGAGTAAGTGAGTGAGTGAGTGAGTGAGTCAGTCAGTCATTTCGCTTTTATATATATATAGATACATGAAAAAAGAACTCTAATCTAACCTAACCTAACTCTCTCAAAGATGAAAAAATACAATCTTATCTCTATTCCAAATTTTCTATCATACTCTCTCTCTCATTTTCTCTCCAACCCCCACTCTGACACAACATATCCTTTCCTGTGATTGCAGTGTAATTTGTCAGAATGTGGAGAAGTTTGACAGAGTTATATAAATAATTCAACAAATATTATTTTTAATGGATGTTGCCGAATTCCAAATTGCAGCTGTAGTTGCTCTCAAAATAATTTTATTATGGAACTGTAGCACGCTATCTTCTTATTTCCCTACTTCTTCACTGCCTCTCCATCTTCTCCTTTTTTTCACCTCCTCCTCATCCACTTCTTACTCATCTTCCTCCTCCTTCTACTCCTTCTTCTTCTTCCTCCTCCTCAACTTCTTCTCCTTCTTCTATTCTCCTCCTTCCCATCCACTTCTTATTCATCATCCTCCTCCTCCTTCCACTTCTTCTTCTTCTACTTCTCCTGTTTTTTCACTCCCCCTCCTCCTTCTTCATTTCTCCTCATCCTCTTCCTACTAATCTTCTTCCTCCTCCTCCCTCATCTTTTCCTTCTTCTTCTTCTTCTTCTCTTCCTCCTTCTTCTTCTTCTTCTTCTAATTTTTCTTCTTTTCTTCCTGTCTCCTTCTCCTTCTTATTGATCCCTTCTTGTTCTTCTCCTTCTTCTTCTTTGTCATTCAGAATCCAGTGCAGATTTATGTCTGTCTGTCACGATATTTGGCTGTCTCAGATCAGCTGCGCAATGCACCAAAAACACAGTCATTTTGTCGTGATTTTCCAGCTTCTACTTTTACTTCTTCTTCCACCTCTTCTCCTTCTTTCTATCAATTTTCTTCTTCTTCTTCCCCTGCTCTTACTCCTTTTTCTTGTTCTCCTTCTCTTGCTTCTCCCTTTTCTTCTTCTTGTAGTTCTACTTTCTCTCCTCTCTTTCTTCTCTTACAATCATCATCTCTCTCTTCTTCTTCTTCTCCACCTTCTTCTGCTTTTTCTCCTTATTGTTCCAATTCTCTCTATTCTTCATCCTCCACTTCTTCTTCTGCTTTTTTTCTTCTTTTCTCCTTCTTCCTCTTCATCTTCTTCTCCGTCGTCTTCTTCTTCTCATTATCATCTCTTATCCTTCTTCTTCTTCTTCTACTTCTCCCCCTCCTACTCCTCCCACTCTTCATCCTTCTTCTTAATGTTCTTCTTTATTTTCATCCTCACCTTCTTACATGATATAACTTTTAATCGACATTGTAGCTCCGTCCTAATAATAATATTCTCTGCAACAGAAGAACTAACTAACAGATATCAAGTTGAGACCACTTCAAGATAAAACCGTAGTTTGGCAAAAGTCTGGAGCAGCAGAAGATGGCAAAATTAAACATCAGCTCAATTCGAGTGCAGAGTAAGTTAAGTTAAGAGTATAACTGAGTAAGTAAATAAGTGAGTAAGCCGGTTAGAGCTAAGCCCGTCTATCTCTGTCTCTCGGTAACCCGATTTTGTCAAAAGTTCTCAAAAGTAGAAGAAGGAGAAGAGGAGAAGAAGAAGAAGAAGAAGAAGAAGAAGAAGAAGAAGAATAAGAGATAATAATAACAAGAAGAAGAAGAAGGAGAAGAAGGAGAAGAAGAAGAAGAAGAAGAAGAAGAAGAAGAAGAAGGAGCAGAGAAGAAGAAGAAGAAGAAGGAGAAGAAGAAGAGAAGAGAAGAAGAAGAAGAAGAAGAAGAAGAAGAAGAAGAAGAAGAATAAGAGATAATAATAATAATAATAATAATAAGAAGAAGAAGAAGAAGAAGAAGAAGAAGATGAAGAAGAAGAAGATGAAGAAGGATGAGGGAGAGTAGGAGGAGGAGGAATATAAGGAGGATGAGGAGGAAAAGTAGGAGGAGGAGGAGAAGAAGTAGGAGAAGGAGAAGGAGAAGAATCAGAATAAAAAGTAGAAGAAAAAGAGGGAGGAGAAGAAGAAGGAGAAGGAGGAGAGAAGAAGTTAGAGAAGAAGTAGAAGGAGAAGGAGGAGCGAAGAAGTTAGAGAAGAAGTAATCAAGGAAGAGGGAGGAGAAGAAGGAGAAGAGGAAGAAGAAGAGAGAGAAGAAAAATCACAAAAAGAGGGAAGACGATGAGTAAGGGGAGGAGAAGAAGGAAAAGGAGAAGACGGAGAAGATCAAGGGTAAGAAGAAGGAGGAGGAAGGAGGAGGAGGGGAAGAGGAGAAGTAGAAGGAGATGATGGAGAAGGAGGAGCGAAGAAGTTAGAGGAGAAGTAATGAAGGAACAGGAAGGAGAAGAAGGAGGAGAAGAGGATGAAGAAGGAGGAGGAGGATGAGTGGGCGGACAAGAAGAAGGAGAAGGAGGAGTGAAGAAGTTACAGGAGAAGTAATGAAGAAGAGGAAGGAGGAGAGAAGAAGGAGAAGGAGGAGAGAAGAAGTTAGAGAAGAAGTAGAAGGAGAAGGAGGAGCGAAGAAGTTAGAGAAGAAGTAATCAAGGAAGAGGGAGGAGAAGAAGGAGAAGAGGAAGAAGAAGAGAGAGAAGAAAAATCACAAAAAGAGGGAAGACGATGAGTAAGGGGAGGAGAAGAAGGAAAAGGAGAAGACGGAGAAGATCAAGGGTAAGAAGAAGGAGGAGGAAGGAGGAGGAGGGGAAGAGGAGAAGTAGAAGGAGATGATGGAGAAGGAGGAGCGAAGAAGTTAGAGGAGAAGTAATGAAGGAACAGGAAGGAGAAGAAGGAGGAGAAGAGGATGAAGAAGGAGGAGGAGGATGAGTGGGCGGACAAGAAGAAGGAGAAGGAGGAGTGAAGAAGTTACAGGAGAAGTAATGAAGGAAGAGGAAGGAGAAGAAGAAGGAGAAGAGGATGAGTGGGAGGAGAAGGAGAAGGAAAACGATGATGAGGTGGAGGAGCAGAATGAGAAGAAAAAGAAGCAGAAGAGGAAGAAGCGGAAGAATAGTGAAAAGTAGGATAAGAGAAAGAAGAAGGAGGAAGAACAAAGAAGTAGAAGAAGTAATGAAAGGAGAGGAAGAAGAAGAAGTAGAAGAAGTAGTAGAAGAAGAAGAGAAAAAGAAGAAGAAGAAGACGAAGAAGAAGGTGAAGAAGGAGAAGAAGGTAAAAATGAAAAAGAAGGAAAAGAAGAGAAGAAGAAAAAGAGAGAGTCGTCCTAATTCAGCAACTTTCATCGCAAAGTCTTATCAAGGTCTAAATGTTTATCATTTTGTCATTATGAGAAGAATTCGATCTCCAATGTTGGTAACATCAAATATTACTTTATAGAACAGTGCACCATTTATTTGATACTTTTTTATAAACTTCTGATTAACAACATGGAAGTCAGAAAATGTTTTCCATGTATTAATTAACTAGACTAAGAAAATAATTAATGAACTGTATATATGATAAGAAAAAGCAATTTGTAATATAATAAATATAGATAATTATATTGTAATGCATGTACATAAATTGGCGGAGCTTTGGACATATCAATGTCCATTCTAAGGAAACAATATTCAATATATCCTCCCCACTAACTCTATACCAAAGAGAGAGAGCAAGAGTGAGAGAGAGTTAACAGTAGGAAAGAGCGTGTGAGGAGTGAGAGAGAGAGAGGGATTACAGTAAGAGAGAGAGTGAGAGGGATTACAGTAAGAGAGAGAGTGAGAGGGATTACAGTAAGAGAGAGAGAGAGAGTACGAGTGGAGGATTAGTCTACAGTAAGAGAGAGAGAGAGAGGGAGCGAGTGTGATAGAGATATTGCAGAAAGTGAAATTGATTGATTGTTGATTGATTATTTGCCTTTATTAGGGTGGAGTTAGGACTCCTGATCCTCTCTGCCACATAACCACAACATCTATTTTCTGAGAGACAGAACGAGAAAGAGTGAGAGAGTAAGGGATTACTGTAAGAAAGAGAGAGAGTGAGTGAGTGAGGGATTACAGTTAGAGAGAGAGAGAGAGAGTGTGTGAGGAAACGTGTAGTTGAGTGAAAATGGAATATGAACAGTGTTCGACGATTTTCCGAGTTTTCATCTCGTGAAATGTTCGCTCCAATGGAGAAAAGTATTTTCCACGGCTGAGTGGTCGCGCGAAAATCTTTTCGCCTTTCCGCTAGACTTGCCAACAGATTAGGTGGAGGAGGAGGAGGAGGAGGAGGAGGAGGAGGAGGAGGAGGAGGAGGAGGAGAAAGGAGAGGAGAAGAAAAGTTCATTACAAACCAGCAGGCAAGAGAGAGGTTGTGGAAACGAGGGATAAGTGGACATAAAAGAAAGAGTAGAAGGAGGAAGTGAAAGAGAATTGGAAGGAGGAGAAAGAGAAGAATGAGGAGGAGAAGAACGAGAAGAAGAAGGAGAAGGAGGAGATAAAGGAGAAGAAGAAGAAGGAGAATGAGAAGGAGAAGGAGAAGAAAAAGGGAGAGAAGAAGAAGAAGGGAAAGGAGAATGAGAAGAAGGAGGAAGAGATGGAGATGGAGAAGAAGAAGAGGGAAAATATGAAAAAGGAGAGAAGAAGGATAAGATAGTTGGAGAAGAAAAGGAGAAGGGAGAAGAAGACGAAGGAATGAAAGGAGGAGGAAAATGTGAAGTTAAGGAAGAATGCCGAGAAGGGGTTGTGGAAGGAGCAGAAGGAAGAATTGATTGATTGATTGATTGATTGAGTACTTCATTTATGTAGATTACAATATATACTGACTTATACACTTATATACAATAGCTTACAATACAGCAACATTATAGATGAATTTACATAATATAGACTAATAAAATAACTATTGAACTGTATATTATATGAAAAAGCAATTTGTAATATAATAACTATAGATAATAATCATATTGTTATGCATCTACATACATTGGCGGAGCTTTGGACATATCAATGTCCATTCTTTGGGAGGAATATTAAAAATATCCTCCCCACTAACTCTCTACCAAAGAAGGAGAATGAGAAGGAGAAGGAGAAGAAAAAGGGAGAGAAGAAGAAGAAGGGAAAGGAGAATGAGAAGAAGGAGGAAGAGATGGTGATGGGGAAGAAGAAGAGGGAAAATATGAAAAAGGAGAGAAGAAGGATAAGATAGTTGGAGAAGAAAAGGAGAAGGAGAAGAAGACGAAGGAATGAAAGGAGGAGGAAAATGTGAAGTTAAGGAAGAATGCCGAGAAGGGGTGTGGAAGGAGCAGAAGGAAGAATTGATTGATTGATTGATTGATTGAGTACTTCATTTATGTAGATTACAATATATACTGACTTATACACTTATATACAATAGCTTACAATACAGCAACATTATAGATGAATTTACATAATATAGACTAATAAAAAAACTATTGAACTGTATATTATATGAAAAAGCAATTTGTAATATAATAACTATAGATAATAATCATATTGTTATGCATCTACATACATTGGCGGAGCTTTGGACATATCAATGTCCATTCTTTGGGAGGAATATTAAAAATATCCTCCCCACTAACTCTCTACCAAAGAAGGAGAATGAGAAGGAGAAGGAGAAGAAAAAGGGAGAGAAGAAGAAGAAGGGAAAGGAGAATGAGAAGAAGGAGGAAGAGATGGTGATGGGGAAGAAGAAGGGGAAAAAGATGAAAAAGAAGGGAAGAAGGATAAGATGGTTGGAGAAGAAAAGGAGTAGGGAGAAGAAGACGGTGGAATGAAAGGAGGGAGAAAATGTGAAGTTAAGTAAGAAGAATGCCGAGAAGGGGTTGTGGAAGGAGCAGAAGGAAGAATGAGAGATGAAGAGGAAAGAATAGAAGATGATGATGAGGAGGAGGAAGAAGAGGTATGGGTGGAGGAAATTGAGGAGATGAATGAAGAGGGAATAGAGGAGGAGGAGGAGGAGGAGGTGGTGGTTAGGAGGAGGAGAAGGGAAACGAGAAGGGGAAGAAGGATGAGAAGGTTGGAGAAGAAAAGGAGTAGGGAGAAGAAGACGGTGGAATGAAAGGAGGGAGAAAATGTGAAGTTAAGGAAGAATGCCGAGAAGGGGTTGTGGAAGGAGCAGAAGGAAGAATTGATTGATTGATTGATTGATTGAGTACTTCATTTATGTAGATTACAATATATACTGACTTATACACTTATATACAATAGCTTACAATACAGCAACATTATAGATGAATTTACATAATATAGACTAATAAAATAACTATTGAACTGTATATTATATGAAAAAGCAATTGTAATATAATAACTAGATAATATCATATTGTTATGCATCTACATACATTGGCGGAGCTTTGGACATATCAATGTCCATTCTTTGGGAGGAATATTAAAAATATCCTCCCCACTAACTCTCTACCAAAGAAGGAGAATGAGAAGGAGAAGGAGAAGAAAAAGGGAGAGAAGAAGAAGAAGGGAAAGGAGAATGAGAAGAAGGAGGAAGAGATGGTGATGGGGAAGAAGAAGGGGAAAAAGATGAAAAAGAAGGGAAGAAGGATAAGATGGTTGGAGAAGAAAAGGAGTAGGGAGAAGAAGACGGTGGAATGAAAGGAGGGAGAAAATGTGAAGTTAAGGAAGAATGCCGAGAAGGGGTTGTGGAAGGAGCAGAAGGAAGAATGAGAGATGAAGAGGAAGAAATAGAAGATGATGATGAGGAGGAGGAAGAAGAGGTATGGGTGGAGGAAATTGAGGAGATGAATGAAGAGGGAATAGAGGAGGAGGAGGAGGAGGAGGTGGTGGTTTAGGAGGAGGAGAAGGGAAACGAGAAGGGGAAGAAGGATGAGAAGGTTGAAAAAGGAGGAGAGAAAATAACAAAAGGAGAAGATATGACATGGTTTGTTGGATTCATTCTATGTTTGGAAGTTTTGTATCAAATTATGGTGTTGTGTATCAAGCTCAGTTGATACTGTATCATATTGTATTGAAACTGTATTATGATGTGTTGATACGGTATCATAATGTGTTGATACTATATCATTGATGATACCATACAGAGAAGATAGCAATAAAAGATATGACATGGTTTGTAGAATTCATCCTATGTTTGGAAGTTTTGTATCAAATTATGGTGTTGTGTATCAAGCTCAGTTGATACTGTATCATATTGTATTGAAACTGTATTATGATGTGTTGATACGGTATCATAATGTGTTGATACTATATCATTGATGATACCATACAGAGAAGATAGCAATAAAAGATATGACATGTTTGTAGAATTCATTCACTTCACTGGAAGTTTTGTATCAAATTATGGTGTTGTGTATCAAGCTCAGTTGATACTGTATCATATTGTATTGAACTGTATTATGATGTGTTGATACGTATCATAATGTGTTGATACTATATCATTGATGATACCATACAGAGAAGATAGCAATAAAAGATATGACATGGTTTGTAGAATTCATTCACTTCACTGGAAGTTTTGTATCAAATTATGGTGTTGTGTATCAAGCTCAGTTGATACTGTATCATATTGTATTGAAACTGTATTATGATGTGTTGATACGGTATCATAATGTGTTGATACTATATCATTGATGATACCATACAGAGAAGATAGCAATAAAAGATATGACATGGTTTGTAGAATTCATCCTTTGTTTGGAAGTTTTGTATCAAATTATGGTGTTGTGTATCAAGCTCAGTTGATACTGTATCATATTGTATTGAAACTGTATTATGATGTGTTGATACGGTATCATAATGTGTTGATACTATATCATTGATGATACCATACAGAGAAGATAGCAATAAAAGATATGACATGGTTTGTAGAATCATTCACTTCACTGGAAGTTTTGTATCAAATTATGGTGTTGTGTATCAAGCTCAGTTGATACTGTATCATATTGTATTGAAACTGTATTATGATGTGTTGATACGGTATCATAATGTTTGATACTATATCATTGATGATACCATACAGAGAAGATAGCAATAAAAGATATGACATGGTTTGTAGAATTCATCCTATGTTTGGAAGTTTTGTATCAAATATGGTGTTGTGTATCAAGCTCAGTTGATACTGTATCATATTGTATTGAAACTGTATTATGATGTGTTGATACGGTATCATAATGTTTGATACTATATCATTGATGATACCATACAGAGAAGATAGCAATAAAAGATATGACATGGTTTGTAGAATTCATTCACTTCACTGGAAGTTTTGTATCAAATTATGGTGTTGTGTATCAAGCTCAGTTGATACTGTATCATATTGTATTGAAACTGTATTATGATGTGTGATACGGTATCATAATGTGTTGATACTATATCATGATGATACCATACAGAGAAGATAGCAATAAAAGATATGACATGGTTTGTAGAATTCATTCACTCACTGGAAGTTTTGTATCAAATTATGTGTTGTGTATCAAGCTCAGTTGATACTGTATCATATTGTATTGAAACTGTATTATGATGTGTTGATACGGTATCATAATGTGTTGATACTATATCATTGATGATACCATACAGAGAAGATAGCAATAAAAGATATGACATGGTTTGTAGAATTCATCCTTTGTTTGGAAGTTTTGTATCAAATTATGGTGTTGTGTATCAAGCTCAGTTGATACTGTATCATATTGTATTGAAACTGTATTATGATGTGTTGATACGGTATCATAATGTGTTGATACTATATCATTGATGATACCATACAGAGAAGATAGCAATAAAAGATATGACATGGTTTGTAGAATTCATTCACTTCACTGGAAGTTTTGTATCAATTATGGTGTTGTGTATCAAGCTCAGTTGATACTGTATCATATTGTATTGAAACTGTATTATGATGTGTTGATACGGTATCATAATGTGTTGATACTATATCATTGATGATACCATACAGAGAAGATAGCAATAAAAGATATGACATGGTTTGTAGAATTCATTCACTTCACTGGAAGTTTTGTATCAAATTATGGTGTTGTGTATCAAGCTCAGTTGATACTGTATCATATTGTATTGAAACTGTATTATGATGTGTTGATACGGTATCATAATGTGTTGATACTATATCATTGATGATACCATACAGAGAAGATAGCAATAAAAGATATGACATGGTTTGTAGAATTCATTCTATGTTTGGAAGTTTTGTATCAAATTATGGTGTTGTGTATCAAGCTCAGTTGATACTGTATCATATTGTATTGAAACTGTATTATGATGTGTTGATACGGTATCATAATGTGTTGATACTATATCATTGATGATACCATACAGAGAAGATAGCAATAAAAGATATGACATGGTTTGTAGAATTCATTCACTTCACTGGAAGTTTTGTATCAAATTATGGTGTTGTGTATCAAGCTCGGATGATACTGTATCATATTGTGTTGATACTGTATCATCTCCCTATAGGAGGTCCACGTTATAATGGCAGTAACTGATTAACATTGGTGTTGTTATCCTTGTCTATCATTCCACAAAGCAGATAGCGCTATCCTTTCCCATCTCTGCACTGTTGCTAAAGTTTGGATGATACTGTATCATATTGAGGTGATACTGTATCATTATTATGATTCTGGAACATGTATAACAGTATATATGTGATAATATTCAATAGACATGGTATCATATACGACTTGGTAACACTATGGGAAGTGCACTCAATAATATAAGATAGGACGGATGAAAATTGCTTTCAGAAAGGTAAGTAAAACTCGAGATCAGTAAATAGGATCCATCCAAAAAGCATATAGTTATATATGTATAATATTATATATCATTTTTATATACCAGGATGGATAAAATATAAAGTATATAATATACCAGTATATACCTATATAACCTCCTTTGGTAAAATCGATTTCAAAGCGTACTATATATAGCAATGATTTCTGACTACAGATATATATCGATTACCTATCAGATTTCAAAGAGTCTCAGATATCACGTGATATTATTGGGTTTCTAAACCACTACTGCTTTTTATTTCCTTTTCACCTCTTTTTCTTACATCTTTCCTGCTTCTGAAGAAGGAGAAAAATGAGAAGGAGAAGAAGAGGGAAAAGGAGGAGATGGATGAGAAGGAGAAGAAGAGGGAAAAGGAGGAGATGGATGAGAAGGAGAAGAAGAGGGAAAAGGAGGAGATGGATGAGAAGGAGAAGAAGAGGGAAAAGGAGGAGATGGATGAGAAGGAGAAGAAGAGGGAAAAGGAGGAGATGGATGAGAAGGAGAAGAAGAGGGAAAAGGAGGAGATGGATGAGAAGGAGAAGAAGAGGGAAGAGGAGGAGATGGATGAGAAGGAGAAGAAGAGGGAAAAGGAGGAGATGGATGAGAAGGAGAAGAAGAGGGAAAAGGAGGAGATGGATGAGAAGGAGGAGAAGAAGTAGGTGACGGAGTAAGAGTTGTAGGTGAAGAAGGAGAAGAAGAATGAGAAGTAGGAGTAGGGGGCAAAGGAGAAGATTGTGGAAGACGAGTGGCGGATGAGAAGGAGGAAAAGCAAGAGAGGGAGGAGAAGAAGGAGAAGGTGTGAAGGAGGAGAAGAATGAGAAGAAGGATTAGAGGGAAAACGAGGAGATGGTGGAGAGGAAGGAGAAGAATGAGATGGGTGATAAGGGGGGAACGAGGAGAAGGGGGAGAAGGATGTGAATGAGCAGCAAATGGAGAAGCAAGAGAAGGAGGAGAAGGTGGATAAGGGGGAAACGAGGAGATTGAGGAGAATGAGGTGATGGAGAAGAAGGAGGAGTAGGAGGAGAAGCAACAAAAGCAGGATATGTAAGTGAAGGAGAGGTAAGAGGAGGAGGGGGAGGAGAAGGAGAGTAGATGGAGAAGGTGGAAAAGGAGGAGAAGAATGAGTAGGAGAAGATGATTGAGGAGGTAACTAGTGTAGAATGATAATTAATGAGAAGAATGATAAGAAGTGAAGAAGTAGTAGAAGAAGAAGAAGAAGAAGAGAAGAAGAAGAAGAAGAAGAAGAAGAAGAAGAAGAAGAAGAAGAAGCAGAAGAGGATGAAGATGAAGAAGGAGGAGAAGGAGCAAATGATGGAGAATGAGATGGAAAGGAACAAGTGTTATCTCCTGACCGTCCACCATCATAACCGACATCGATTCATCCTTAAATTTACATACTTTTACTCACACTCATTTTTTCTCTCACTCTATCAATCTTACTATTCCTTTCTTCCTTTCTCACCCTCCCTCTCTACATCTTTTTTCTCTCTCACTCTATCTTTCTCACTCTCTCACTCCATCTTCCTTCATCTCTCTCACTCTATCTTCCTATCTATTTCTCTGGACCTCTGGCTCTCTCTTCTTTATCACTCTCTTTTTCTCTATCATTCTCTCACTCTTACTCAATCTTTCCCTATCTCTCTCACTTCATCTCCCAATCTATTCCTCTGGACCTCTGGCTCTCTTCTCTCTCACTCTCTTTCCCTCTATCATTCTCTCACTCTCACTCTATCTTTCTCTATCTCTCTCACTCTATCTCTCTATCTATTGCTCTGCACCACTGGCTCTCTCTTCTTTTTCACTCTCTTTTTCTCTATCATTCTCTCACTCTCACTTCATCTATCTCACACTATCTCCCAATCTATTACTCTGCACCACTTACTCTCTTCTTCCTCACACTCTTTTCCTCTATCAATCACTCACTCTTACTCTATCTTCCTCTATCTATCTCACTCCATCACTCTATCTATTCCTCTGGACCTCTAGCTCTCTCTTCTTCCTCACACTCTTTTCCTCTATCAATCACTCACTCTTACTCTATCTTTCGCTATCTCTCTCACTCTATCTCCCCATCTATCTTTCTGCACCACTGGCTCTCTCTTCTTTCCCACTCTCTTTTTATCTATCATTCGCTCACTCTCACACTATCTTTCTCTATCTCTCTCACTCTATCTACCCATCTATCTTTCTGCACCACTGGCTCTCTCTTCTTTCCCACTCTCTTTTTATCTATCATTCGCTCACTCTCACACTATCTTTCTCTACCTCTTTCACTCTATCTACCCATCTATTTTTCTGGACCACTGGCTCACTCTTCTTTCTCTCTCTCACTCTCTCCTTCTTCCTCCTCCACACTCTCACATTCTCTCACTCTCTATAAATCTCTCACTCTATATTTATCTATCTACCTATCTCTCTCCACACCCACTCATTCTTTGATTTTATGGTCATCGGATCGGAAAGGATGTAAATGCAGGAGAGAGACAGAGTAACAGAGGGTGGAGGCAGATTTTTATGGACGTCACAAACTCAGAAACCTTTTTATGAGTGTCATAAAAACTTATCGCACTCAGATTAGGGGTAGGTATATACGTAGAGACAGGTCTTACAGCCCCTGGTTTGAATTTTTAGCCCCACACACATGATAAACGTGTCAGCTCAAAACAGCACACATTTGCACATTTAGCACTCGATCTCCATCTCCTCTAACTCCTCCCTCTCCCTCTTCATCTTGTCTTTCTCCATTATCTTCATCTCCACCATCTTCTTCATCATCACCTTTCCGTCTTCTTCTTCTTCTCCTTCTTCTCCTTCTTCTCCTTCTTCTTCTTCTACTTCCACTCCCACTTCTCATTCTTCTTCTTCTTCTTCTACTTCTTCTTCTCCTTCTTCTTATTCTTCTTCTTCTTCTTCTTCTTCTTCTTCTTCTTCTTCTTCTTCTTCTTCTTCTTCTCCTTATTCTTCTTCTCCTCCTCCTTCTTCTTCTCCTTCTTCTTCTCCTTCTCCTTTTCCTTCTTCTTCTCCTTCTTCTCCTTCTTCTTCTTCTTATTCTTCTTCTTCTTCTTCTTCTTCTTCTTCTTCTTCTTCTTCTTCTTCTTCTTCTTCTTCTTCTTCTTCTCCTTCTTATTCTTCTTCTCCTCCTTCTTCTTCTCCTTCTTCTTCTCCTTCTCCTTTTCCTTCTTCTTCTCCTTCTTCTCCTTCTTCTTCTTCTTCTTCTCCTTCTTATTCTTCTTCTCCTCCTTCTTCTTCTTCTTCTTCTTCTCCTTTTCCTTCTTCTTCTCCTTCTTCTCCTTCTTCTTCATCTACTTCTTCTACTCCTTCTTCTTCTACTTCTTCTCCTTCTTCTTCATCTACTTCTTCTACTCCTTCTTCTTCTACTTCTTCTTCTTCTTCTCTTCTTCTTCTTCTCTTCTCTTCTTCTCTCTCTCTTTCTCTCTTCTTCTTCTTCTCTCTCCTTCTTATTCTTCTTCTCCTCCTTCTTCTTCTCCTTCTTCTTCTCCTTCTCCTTTTCCTTCTTCTTCTCCTTCTTCTCCTTCTTCTTCTTCTTCTTCTCCTTCTTATTCTTCTTCTCCTCCTTCTTCTTCTTCTTCTTCTTCTCCTTTTCCTCTTCTTCTCCTTCTTCTCCTTCTTCTTCATCTACTTCTTCTACTCCTTCTTCTTCTACTTCTTCTCCTTCTTCTTCATCTACTTCTTCTACTCCTTCTTCTTCTACTTCTTCTTCTTCTTCTTCTTCTTCTTCTTCTTCTTCTCTTCTCTTCTTCTTCTTCTTCTTCTTCTCCTTCTTATTCTTCTTCTCCTCCTTCTTCTTCTCCTTCTTCTCATTCTTCTTCTCCTTCTTCTTCTTCTTCTTCCTCTTTTCGTTCCTCTTTCTCATCCCTTTTGGTAGAGAGTTAGTGGGGAAGATATTTTTAATATTCTTTCCGAAGAATGGACATTGATATGTCCAAAGCTCCGCCAATTTATGTACATGCATTACAATATGATTATTATCTATAGTTATTATATTACAAATTGCTTTTTCATATCATATACAGTTCAATAATTATTTTCTTATCTATGTATGTATTCATCTATAATTTTGCTGTATTGTAAGCTATTGTATATAAGTGTATAAGCCAGTATATATTGTAATCTACATTAATAAAGTACTCAATCAATCAATCAATCTCCTCACTCTTTTTCCCCTTCCGTTTTCTTAATCATCTCCATTCCTCCCCCATCTTCTTCGTCGCCCCCTATTTATCCTCTTCTCCTATTCGTCTTCTTCTTCTCCTTCTCCTTCTTCTACTTCTTCTCTTTCTTATTCTTCTACTTCTTCTCTTTCTTATTCTTCTTCTTCTTCTTCTTCTCTTTTCCAATTCTCTTTCTCTTGCTGATTCCATTCCTTCCTCAACTTCTCCTTCTTCATCTTTTCCTTTCGAAATAATCAGGTAAATAACAAAATAAATTACTAGAATAATTAATTTTATTCTTTTTTTTAAATCACGGAAACGCATAGGCAACCCGCCTTACAATTACATCATGTGATTAGTGTCAGTATTAATAGAAGCTGTAGCTCAATGATAATTCCCAGACAGTCATGACAGATTCAATTGAATCGTATAATTTCCATCATTCAGTACAGTAATAGGATAGGCAACCCGGTTATCACAACAAATTCGAAATAATAATATTCTATACTAGCCGTCAGGCTCGCTTCGCTCGCCATATCCGTCTAGCCAGGGGGCTCCGCCCCCTGGACCCCCGACTGGATTGTACAAGAATGAGATTAGCAGGCTCGCTTCGCTCGCCTGCATTTTTATCATGTTAGGACAATCCAGTCGGGGGTCCAGACTAAACGTCTGGCTAAACGGATATGGCGAGCGAAGCGACGGCTAGTAATATAATATTCCCAGGATTGAAGTAGCAGTGCCCAATCAATTTTTCCTCAATAAATGCATTTAAATCTCCAACTTGGTGCCAACCTAACAAAGTCAACTCAACTTAATGCCAACCTGACAAAATTATTAATTTAGTTGCCAGTTAACAACTGTTTCGAAGAGGTACTCTATCTAGATTATAGTTCTATAGTAACATATGATATGGAAATTTCAATCATAATTAAGAGATTGGGAGAAGAAGAATATACATGCTAAGAGACGAACTTTAAACCCTTAAAAACAACCCATAGAGTTAAAATATTGCCAAAAGATTTCTTAGTGCGCCTCTAAAGGACCAACTGAACATACCTACCAAATTTGAACGTTTTTGGTCCGGTAGATTTTTAGTTATGCGAGTGAGTAGGTGAGTGAGTGAGTGAGTGAGTAAGTGAGTGAGTGAGTGCCATTTCGCTTTTATATATATAGATTATTACAGAAGCGTTCCTGTTTAAAATGTTGTATTACAAGCCTATATTATGTAATTATTATTCGACTATATTATGTAAGCTGGACAAGAGGGAGAAGTAGAAGAAGCAATAGACTGGCTTCTCCACACATCTGTGTAATCACTTGTCAGCTGATTTATGATGAATAATTCTATAGTCTGATTTTTACTCTAATATTGGCGTATGAAGGAGGCTCCTTTTTCCTTTTATATCATCCTTGAAATGCAAAATTTCCAGAAACCTTGTATATACGTCGACGCGCAATTAAAAAAGGAACATACCTGTCAAATTTCATGAAAATCTATTACCGCGTTTCGCCGTAAATGCGCAACATATAAACATTAAAACATTTAAAGAAATGCCAAACCGTCGACTTGAATCTTAGACCTCACTTCGCTCGGTCAATTATCAAGTCCAATTTTGTCAGGTTAGCATTAAGTTGAGGGAGGAAAAGATTTGAGTTCTGTCACTTTATCATGCCAATACCAAGTTGAGGAACGTATCTATACTATAATAAAGAAAAGAGCCGGTTTATACACGTAAGGGATAGGAAAATAGTGTTTTCCTACAGTTACGTTGAAAAGTGGCCATTGCTGCACTGATTACAGAACGCAAAGAATCACTTTTCCGCTCTAGTTTGAGGAAAAAATTTTCTGCACTCCAGATTTGCAACATGGCAACGCAAAATACTTAGTAGGTTATATGGAGCAACAGTGCAGCAAAATCAAAATGAAGTTGATAACAGTGACTGCTGTGGCTGCTATAGTGAGCAGAGGTGCAACCAAGCACAACGCGCTAATTATTATTCATTATATATTATAACCAACGACAACGAGGACTTTAGGATTTTAGGATTAAGGTTTTTATCAATAATAAAATTACACAGAAAAACATTTGATGCATTTCAGGCAATTTTACCCATAATTACCCACTTTTCATATTCAATGGTAACTGTAGGAAAAACTCAATGTGAAATACGTGCGCAAAGTTCCTCTGCTGCACTCAAGAAACCATTCCGCCCTCGCCTACGGCTCGGGCGTAATAGTAAATTTCGCACCTAGGGCCGAAAATGAGACTTTTCTGGCTCGAAATCGGTTTTCAAGTCCGAGGCCGTAGGCCGAGGACTAGAAAAGATTGAGAGCCAGAAACACATTTTTGCCCATGGTGAGAACGTTATTTTTCGCCACACAGAAAAATAAACAATATAAATATGAGAATAATTTATTGTTTATTAGGCACTTCCGAAAGCAAAGGAAGGTCATAGCTCTAGCAAATCTGAGGTAATCTGAATATCAGGAAATTGTCCAAGTATTTTATTTTTTTTCTGATTTGTCTAAATAACCTAAAAGATTATGTTCAATTATGTAAGAGGTTGAGTTTATACTTTTATTCTTCCAATTGACAATAAGATGATTTTATTATAAATGTTTTGATTCTTGAATAATAAACACAAATAATGAAAAAATTTTGATCAGCTGTTTTAGCACTGAAATTTGGCCAATCTGAATGTCAACGTCAACAATGCTTGTTGTCGTTGACTTCGGAAGTTTAGGTTAGAAGTTCTATCCTACTCTGAAAATCGAATTTGAATAGTTTATAATATATAAATCTATTCATCCAAATAAAATGATATTATCTTATTGCAGAATACTTATTCAACTCTAGAAGCATAAACTTATTCCGTTTCATAAACCATTTTGTAAACACGTTCACATCAAATCAGAATCAGCTGACTTCAAGGTTATTTTACAGCCCTAGGGCCGTAAAACTTTCACCGGCCTGGTCAGAAAACAGTCATTTTCGGCCTCCATATGACGCACGAAAACCAGCTCATTACATCCAAGTGGGGCGAAAACGTTTCTTTCGGTGCAGCAAACTGTCACTTTGCGCACTAGTTGCACAAATAACTATTGACGCATCATCACGTCTAAACTACTGGACTGAAATTAACTTGAGACTCTGCATATAGATTCTTAATTATCCGAGGATAGTTCTACGTCTATTTCAAGCTCTTCAAGATTCCACTTGGTCAAGTATTCAGTTTGTCAAGTTTCGAAATAGACCCTTGCGGAGCACAGGTCACCTGCTAGTGGGTTAATAAAGAGAAATGAAAACCATCATCTTGAATCTTAGACCTCACTTCGCTCGGTCAAAAGTCGAATAGGAGTGTAATATCCAGCTAGCCTATAGCTCTATCAAGTCGGAACTTGGAATCACATGCGCACATGGACTTGAAACTTAATTAAGTCGATTCATTACTTAGAGGTGACAGCCGGGCGGACTTGAACTGAACTTAGGGCGAAGTGAGAGGCCACTTGACTGATTTATATTATGATTCAGAGAACTAAGTCCTTGTTCCACTTAGAGGGTCCACGCACTTTCAACTTAGTTCCAACTTAAAGCCGGCAAGGCTACTCCTGTGGAGGGCTACTCATTACTTACCCTTGCATCTAAGTGCCAACTTTTTTTAAAACTTCCCCCCGTTTCAATTTCTCCCTTTTTTTGTCCCTCAACTTTGTCCCTCACTAAATTTTCCCTTTATTTCTCCCTCAACCTAATTCAAACTAATAGCAATTTCAGATGGAATTGAATAGAGAATTCATTTATTCAAATGCTAATTAATATATAATTATTATTTTAACGAAGCTCCCAAATAAATGCTGCAAATCACCCCGGAGACTTCTGCTACTGCAGACATTGACAACAGGGTTAACAACTAGATGGAAATTCGATGAGAACTACTATCCAAAAATTAGTTGCCAGCCCGGGAATCGAACCCGGTACCTCCCAATTGCCAGTCAGGAATGCTTACCCTTACACCAAACTGGCAATCTCTGGATAGCAGCGCTCATTTTAGCGCTAGAATTAGAGATGGTCAGTTTGGTGTAAGGGTAAGCATTCCTGACTAGCAATTGGGAGGTACCAGGTTCGAATCCCGGGCTGGCAACTAATTTTTGGATAGTAGTTCTCATCGATTCCCCATTTAGCTGTTAACCCTGTTGTCAATGTCTGCAGTAGCAGAAGTCTTCGGGGTGATTTGCAGCATTTATTTAGGAACTTCGTTAAAATAATAATTAAATAGCAATTTGGTAGAGAGCTAGTGGGAAAGATATATTGAATATTGTTTCCTTAGAATGGACATTGATATGTCCAAAGCTCCGCCAATTTATGTACATGCATTACAATATATTTATCTATAGTTATTATATCACAAATTGCTTTTTCATATCATATACAGTTCAATAATTATTTTCTTAGTCTATATTATGTAAATTCATCTATAATTTTGCTGTATTGTAAGCTATTGTATATAAGTGTATAAGCCAGTATATATTGTAATCTACATAAATAACCTACTCAATCAATCAATCAATCTCTCTCTCTCCCTCTATCAATCTCTTTCTCACTCTCTCTCACACACACTCACACTCTCTCTCTCCCTCTCTTTATCAACCTCATTCCTCACTCTTTATCACTCACTCACTCACTCACTCACTCTTTATCATTCACTCACTCACTCTCTCTCCCTCTATCAATCTCATTCACTCACTCACTCTCACTCTCTCCCTCTATCAATCTCATCCCACACTCTCTATCACTCACTCTCTCGCAATCTCTCTCTCTCTCTATATATCAATCTCTTTCCTCACTCTCTCTCTCTATCAATCTCTTTCCACACTTTCTCTTCCTCTTCCTGACTCTCTCTGTCTCTATTCCTCCATTTCGAATCCACCAGCCATCCTACAATCAGCCCTTAATTTGGTCACTGAGCGTATCATTGGATTAAATGCGGTGTTCGCCCCAATTGAGGGGTAATCCAGAGGGGGGCGATCCAGAGGAGGCCCCTCAAACGAACCCCTTCGACCCCCTAAACCAGAACCCCGTAAATGACCTAATCGCCTGTCAGTGACGTAATGAATCATGGATCATGTGACAAACTATCAGTTTATGACCCAACTATCAACAAAATCTTTGCTATAGTAACGTCCACGTTATAATTGCAGTGGAATTGAAATTGAAATTATCTTTTCCTACAGTTACGTTGAAAAGTGGCCATTGCTGCACTGATTACAGAACGCAAAGAATCACTTTTCCGCTCTAGTGCGGCAAAAATTTTTCTGCACTCCAGATTTGCAACATGGCAACGCAAAATACTTAGTAGGTTATATGGAGCAACAGTGCAGCAAAATCCAAATGAAGTTGGTAACAGTGACTGCTGTGGCTGCTATAGTGAGCAGAGGTGCAACCAAGCACAACGCGCTAATTATTATTCATTATAATTAAACCAAGGACAACGAGGACTTTAGGATTTTAGGATTAAGGTTTATCAATAATAAAATTACACAGAAAACATTTGATGCATTTCAGGCAATTTTACAATAATACCCACTTTTCATATTCAATGGTAACTGTAGGAAAAACTTAATGTGAAATACGTGCGCAAAGTTCCTCTGCTGCACTCAACAAACCATTCCAGTAAACGTTTCTTTCGGTGCAGCAAACTGTCACTTTGCGCACTAGTTGCACAAATAACTATTATTCTTCTATTTAGGAAGTACAAACAATACATATACAAAAATGAAGAAGGTTCCTTACTGTATATGATATGAAAAAGCAATTTGCAATATAATAACTATAGATAATTATATTGTAATGCATGTACATAAATTGGCGGAGCTTTGGACATATCAATGTCCATTCTTCGGAAACAATATTCAAAATATCCTCCCCACTAACTCTCTACCAATAAAGAGAGTGGGGGAGCGAAAGGGAAAGAGAGAGTGATAGAGAGTGTGGAATGAGATTGATAGATAGAGGGAGAGAGAGAGTGAGTATGAGCTTCGAATTCAGATTCCTTCTTGTGTTTAACAATACAAAATTTAACTTACGTTCAAGCGTTAAAAATGAATACCACTATTAGTAAAATAACATGGTAAATCATATGAGGCTGAACTAAAGACTTCTACAATTATATTGAGCTAGAAAAATGATGAAATATGCGAAAGTAAAGGTACTACATGAAACGGTGAAGTTTGGACCTTAAGAAGTCCATTCTGAGAGAGGGTATCGAGGATACTCTCCCACAAGAGAGCGAGAGTGAGGGGAAAGAGATTTACAGAGATTGATTGAGTACTTTATTTATGTAGATTACAATATATACTGGCTTATACACTTATATACAATAGCTCACAATACAGCAAAATTATAGATGAATTTACATAATATAGACTAAGAAAAAATTATTGAACTGTATATGATATGAAAAAGCAATTGTAATATAATAACTATAGATAATAATTATATTGTTATGCATGTACATAAATTGGCGGAGCTTTGGACATATCAATGTCCATTCTTCGGAAACAATATAAAAATATCCCCCCCACTAACTCTCTACCAAAAAAGAGAGAAAGATTGATTGAGTACTTTATTCATGTCAGAGAGAGAGAGAGTGAGAGCGAGTGAGAGGGGTGGAGAGGGGGGAAAGAGTGAGAGAAAGAGAGAGAGAGTGACAGAGAAAGAGTTAGTGATAGAAATAATCCAATGATACGCTCACTGAGCAAATTTGCGGATATACTTGGCGGTTGGGTTTTGATAGTTGGGGAGTCTTTGGTTTTGGGGGGGCCCATTTGGGGGTCTTTTGGGGTCTCCATCGCTATGATGAGGGGGGGGTGGGAGTCTCTATTGATTGGTCGATTGGTCAAATGACCTGGACTCAGGCCAGAAAACGATAATGATCTCTTGCCTATTTCTCTGTATCATCCTTGTAACTTTTTTGTATCATCTGCGTATCATCTTTATATCATACCTGTATGATTTTCGTATCTCCCTTGTATCATCTTCGTATCATATTTGTATCATCAAGAAACGATGATGATCTCTTGTCTACTCATTTGTATTAATCTTGTATGATTATCATCTAACGAAAATCCTAAATAAATGCTGCAAATCTCCCCGAAGACCTCTGCTACTGCAGACATTGACAACAGGGTTAACAGCTAGATGGAAATACGATGAGAACTACTATCCAAAAATTAGTTGCCAGCCCGGGAATCGAACCCGGTACCTCCCAATTGCCAGTCAGGAATGCTTACCCTTACACCAAACTGACAATCTCTGGATAGCAGCGCTCATTTTATACGAAGCCATAGCGGCCAACCAGTTTACAGATGGAAATTAAATAGAGAATGCATTTATTCAAATGCTGATTAATATATAATTATTATTCAACGAAAATCCTAAATAAATGCTGTAAATCACCCCGAAGACCTGTGAGCACTGCTATCCAGAGATTGTCAGTTTGGTGTAAGGGCAAGCATTCCTGACTAGCAATTGGGAGGAACCGGGTTCGATTCCCGGGCTGGCAACTAATTCTTGGATAGTAGTTCTCATCGAATTTCCATCTAGCTGTTAACCCTGTTGTCAATGTCTGCAGTAGCAGAAGTCTTCGGGGTGATTTACAGCATTTATTTTGGATTTTCGTTAAATAATAATTATATATTAATTAGCATTTGAATAAATGCATTCTCTATTTAATCCCATCAATAATAGATATATGCATAAGTCTAGAAGTTTTGTATCAAATTATTGAGTTCTGTATCAAGCGGAGATGATACTGTATCATAAGTAGTTAATAATATCTCATACATCCCCTTATATTTGCCAGAGCTCCTCTGCAAGTGTCATGTTACATATAGTGAGGTCCACGTTATAATGACAGTATTAGATCAACTTAGGTTTTGCTATCCTTGTCTATCATCCGACATAGCCGGTGGTACTATCCTTTTCTATGTCCACAACGATGTCAATTATGTTTTTGACGGTGTAGAAATATAATTAACTAGCCGTCAGGCTCGCTTCGCTCGCCATATCCGTCTAGCCAGGGGCCTCCGCCCCCTGGACCCCCGACTGGATCGTCCAAGAATGAGATCAGCAGGCTCGCTTCGCTCGCCTGCATTTTTCATTTGGGAATTTTTATTGTATGTTAGGACAATCCAGTCGGGGGTCCAGACTAAACGGATATGGCGAGCGAAGCGAGCCTGACTGCTAGAATATATTCCCAGGATTGAAGTAGCAGTGCCCAATCAATTTTTCCACGATAAATGCATTTAAATCTTCAACTTGGTGCAACCTAACAAAGTCAACTCAACTTAATGCCAACCTGACACAATTATTAATTTAGTTGCCAGTTAACAACTGTTTCGAAGAGGTACTCTATCTAGATTATAGTTCTATAGTAACATATGATATGGAAATTTCAATTATAATTAAGAGATTGGGAGAAGAAGAATATACATGCTAAAAGACAAACTTTAAACCCTTGAAAACAACCCTCAGAGTTAAAATATTGTCAAAAGATTTCTTAGTGCGCCTCTAAAGGGCCAACTGAACATACCTACCAAATTTGAATGTTTTTGGTCCGGTAGATTTTTAGTTCTGCGAGTGAGTGAGTGAGTCAGTCAGTCAGTCAGTCAGTGAGTGCCATTTCGTTTTTATATATTATATAGATTAATGCAGAAAATCGGCATCGCTATTCTTCTATCTTTATCCACTGCCATTATAACGTGGACCTCACTATAGTTTAGAAGTTTTGTATCAAATTATTGAGTTGTGTATCAAGCGAAGATGATACTGTATCATATGTGGTTGATAAGATCTCATACATCCATTTATATTTGCCGGAGCTCCACTGCAAGTGTCAGGTTACCTAGCAGAGAGTGGAGTGGAGTAAAGTGGAGTAAAAAAAGTAAAATAAAGTAAAGTAGAGTAAACACACACGTCACTTCATACGGGAGTGCAGCTGTCAAAAGAAATTGAAAAATAATACTGTGCAGATACTGTGTAGATACTGTGCTCTCTGCTGGCATTTTATATACGCTATACTCTACATGCTCTTCCAAGCCGATTTCATAGAACAAGCAGAGAGATGGATCTTGATTCTTGCAGGGTGAGCCAGAGGAAGAAAAAGAAGGAGAGGGAGAAGTGGGAGAAATAGGGAAAAAACAGGGAGAAAGAGGGAAAGAGGAAAAAGAAAAAGAAGGAGAATAGCTGTTTCTTGCTTCTAGCATGGTGAGCCAAGGAAGAAAAAGAAGGAGAGGAAGTGGGAGAGATAGGAGAAAAAAGCGAGATAGAGGGTAAAGGGGAAGAAGAAAAAGAAGGAGAATAGCTGTTTCTTGCATGGAGAGACAGAGAAAGAAGAAGAAGGAGAAGAAGAAGTGGGAGAAATAGGGGAAAAATGGTGAGGAAGAGGGTGAAAGGGAAGAAGAAAAAGAAGGAGAATAGCTGTTTCTTGCTTCTATCATGGTAGGCTAGATGTAGAAGGAGGAGGAAAGAGGAAAGAGAAGAACTACCAGCTGGAGAAGTAGTGGAAGTGTTGGAAAAAAAAGACGAAGAAGGCAGAGGAGAAGAAGAAGAAGTAGAGGACAGGCGAAGAGAAAGAGGAATAAGGAGAAGCAGAAGCAGGAGAACAGAAAAAAGCCAGGAGAAGAAGAGGAAGAAAAGGAAGAGGAAGAAGAGAGAAGATGAGGAGAAGAGAAAATAAACGAAGAATAGAAGGGAGGAGAGGATAAAGGAGAATATCAGGGTGGTGAAGAAGGGGGAGAGGAAGTGTAAGAAGAAGAAGAAGATGAAGATAACGAATAAGACAGAAGGGAAACAGGGAGAAGAAACATTGAGATGAGGAAGAGAGAAGAAGAAGGAGAAGGAGTAGAAGAAGGAGAAGAAGAACGAGAAAAATAAGAAGAAAAAGAAGGAGAAGAAGAAGGAGAAAAATAAGAAGAAGAGGAAGAAGAAGAAGAAGAAGAAGAAGAAGAAGAAGAAGAAGAAGAAGAAGAAGAAGAAGAAGTAGAAGGAGAAGCTGAAGAGGAAAAAGAAGACAGTAGAATAAATAGGAGAAGAAGAGGAAGAAGAAGAAGGAGAAGGAGAAGAATAATAAGGATAAGAGGAATGAGAGTGAGAAAAAAGAAGGGTACAGTGAGAAAAATAAGAAGATGAGGTGGAGAAGAAGAAGAAAAAACAGAAGAAGAAGAGGAGAAGGAAAAGAAAAAGAAGAAGGAGAAGAAGATGAATGCAGGACAAGAAGAAGAAAATGAAGAAACAGGGGGATGATAGAAAGGGGAAGAAAGAAGATATTTTATAAAGCAAGGAGAGAGGTCCCTAATATGGTGGAAGATAGCAAGGAAGAAAAATCTATCTTTTGTTGTTCGACAAGGGAGGCTCGAGTACCCTTCATAGAACACACAAGTAAGTGTAGTGTGTGAGTAGGAGAGAGTGTGAGTTAGAGAGAGAGAGTGTGAGAAAGAGAGGGTAAGTTGGTGAGAGACTGAGAGTGACAGTGACAGAGAAAGAGCGAGGGAGTAAGTGTGAGTGAGAGACTGAGAATGAGAGATTGATTGATTGATTGATTGAGTACTTTATTTATGTAGATTACAATATATACTGGCTTATACACTTATATACAATAGCTTACAATACAGCAAAATTATAGATGAATTTACATAATATAGACTAAGAAAATAATTATTGAACTGTATATGATATGAAAAAGCAATTTGTAATATAATAACTTTAGATAATAATCATATTGTTATGCATGTACATACATTGGCGGAGCTTTGGACATATCAATGTCCATTCTAAGGAAACAATATTCAATACATCCTCCCCACTAACTCTCTACCAAAACGTTAATTTCATTATTTGAACTAAGGATTTATTTATTAATGGAAATATTGTGAAAGTTTTAATCAATATGAATATTTAAGAGAAAAAAACAGAAAATTGATAAAGTAAAATAATTATATAGGTAGATAAGATCAAATAATTGATTAATAAAATGAAGTAGGCTGAAAGTAGATCAGGGTAATCAACTTTCAGTAATATACAGCAGTATGCACTGGATAATTGAAATAACATGAGTTTATAGTATATTGTATTTATATACAATTCGTTCTATAACAGGTTAAATGGTTTCTATTTGTGGGATGGGTGGGGGATGAGAGAGAGAGAGTGAGTGGTAGAAAATGTCAAAGAGATAATGTGAGAATGTCCGTGGGTGTAGAAGAGAGTGGGAGTGAGTGTATTTGTGTATGTATGGGAGAGAGATGGAACAATAGGAAGGAGTGTATTTGTGTATGAATATTATATTGAAACTAGTGAGGTTCACGTTCGCGAGATAGGTGAACAGCGTGGCTGATTCTCAGCCTTGCCACTGCCTTTCAAGATAACTCATACCGGTATTTTATACAGAGTGTTTCAGAAGTAGTGTCGAACATTTTAGGGTATTGTTCCTGGATGTTAGGAGACTACAAATGTCGTATTTGGAGTGTCCAAGACTCAGTGGTTATCCTTATAGCTGCCATTTTGTTTCTTTCACTTGGGAATTTTTATCTCAAGATCAAAATTGTGTATTGATCTGAGATTTGGCATGAATATTTATGCTATGAATACTCAACTTTAAAAAATAAAATGGGAACTTTTGGATGTAAATTTTCAAAATTGCTGTCATTTTAAATCTTTGATTACGAATTTCACGGAAACCGTTGAATTTACAGAAAATTCACAGGGGACAAAAAAGTTGGAAAATTTTATCAAGATATTAAAAATACCTCATTCATTGAGATTGGTTGATTGATTGATTGAGTACTTTATTTATGTAGATTACAATATATATATATATATATATATATATATATATATAATATATATATATATTATATAATATATATATATTATATATATATCTATATATATATATATATATATATATATTGTAAATATTTTGTTAATAAAAATTACGAGTTGATGAGAGATGTGAGTAATTCCTTATATTTGATCCGAATGGTTATTCATAATACAGTAGTCGGGGTCACTGCAATCGAAAATTTTCTATTCTGTACGGTAGCTAATAAATTTCATACGTATTGATTGTCCATAATGTATCCAGTGTCCATAATGGAAGTAATTTTTATTTATTTTTTTATTTATCATTATGATTTAAACTACTCAAAATTAATGGCTTACTGGTCCCTCATAGATTTATAGTATTCCTGGTGATTGAGCCTTTTTTTTTTCAGCGTTGTCTATTAATAATAAAGCTTAATTTACAACTAGCTTACTCAGTGAACTCCATACCGCCAATGTATCTCATGTTACACTTGACTTTATTTTGTGAATCATGAAATTCATCTGACAATCAACATGTTCATTTACATCTCAATACGGACTTCCTATGTGCTTAGTCATGCAGCATTCATTATTCCGAAAACATATTATTCTTCTCAATCAATTGGTAGTAATATCTATCAGTAAAGTTTTCAATTAAAAAAAGGTTATATCAGTGTTTCAAAGAAAAATATTCAATGTTTTCATAGCTTTAGATTGTCGATATATGGTCCAGGAAATATGCGATGTACGATGAATCACACAGAATTCCATATTCTTTCCATTTTGGGATGAATATAAGCTATGCTAAATTCAAAAAATTGTAGCCTAAATTATTCTTTCATTCTTCAGTAATTAATGAATGCAATATAAATACTATACATATATCTATATACTGGCTTATACACTTATATACAATAGCTTACCTTACAGCAACATTATGGATGAAGTCACAAAATATAAATTGAGAAAATAATTATTGAGCTGCATATAATATAGAGGAAAACAATTTGTAATAACTATAGATAAAATAGATAATATTGTTATGCATGTACATAAATTGGCGGAGCTTTGGACATATCAATGTCCATTCTTCGGAAAGAATATTAGAAGTAGTCTATTCTAATATTTCTATTTCAAAATACTAGAATATTTTAGTAATTTAATATTCTCTCTGGTCAGAGAATAACAGAGAAATTAATTATTTTCGTATGGCATGCATGATAACTTTTCACAATTTACAACATATATATTATATTATTTATTCAGATTGTATTCAAGATGACACTTTGAAACTCGGTATGGCTCCATATGGCCTTCAAGCTGATTCTACAATGTTTTTCAGATGATCTTTTTTGTTCAAGATCTTTTTTGCATGCTGTACGAAAATGATTAATTTCTCTGTTAATCTCCAACCAATCTTGATAAATGAGGTATCTTTTATGAGGGGAACCTTTTTGTTCCTCGTGCATTTTCTGTAAAGTGAACGGTTTTCGTTGAATTTGCCATCAAAAATCAAAAATTGCCGCTATTTTGAATATGTACATCGTACATTTTTTATTTTATATCTCAAAGTGAAGTCTTCATAGCATAAATATTCATGCCAAATTTCAGATCAATACAAAACATTTGGTTCTTGAGATGAAGGTCTAAGTGAGAAAAACAAAATGGCAGCTATAATGATAACCGCTGGGTGTTTGGACACTTCAAATACGACATTTGTAGTCTCCTATCATCCAGGAGCAATACCCTAAAATGTTCGACACTACTTCTAAAACACTCTGTATATATCTGATGTGATAATATTTTATCATTGCTCGTTATTGTTTGAAATAATCAATTATATTTTATTCGTCGAAAAATATACATAATTTGTTATGGTTAACTTATGCATTTCCATATTTAAGAGATTTTCAATTTCTACAATTGCCATATTTACACCATGGTAGCTCGTTTCTCAATAATCTATTCCTCGATGATTGAATGATTAATTTTCATGATTAATATGAAATTCAATTTCTTCATTAATTATGTTTCTAAATTGTTGAAAACCGATCTGGCGACGCTGAAAAGGATAGCACTTCATACTTTGTCTGCAGATAGACAAGGATAGCAACACCAATGTTGATCAAATACTGCCATTATAACGTGGACCTCACTATAGGAAGATGATACAAAGATCACCACAAAATGATACAGTATCAACACAATATAATAGAGTATCATCACAACTTGATACACACTACCATAATTTGATACAAAGCTTCCCAACTTTGGCAATAGTGGTAGTTGGTAGAAGAGGATAGAGCTATCTGCTTTGTCGAATGATAGACAAGGATAGCAACACAAATGTTGATCAAATACTGCCATTATAACGTGGACCTCACTATAGGAAGATGATACAGATCACCACTCATTGATACAGTATCAACACAATATGATACAGTATCATCCAACCTTGATACACAATACTATAATTTGATACAAAGCTTCCAAACTTTGGCAATAGTGGTAGTTGGTAGAAAACGATAGCTCTATCTGCTTTGTTGAATGATAGACAAGGATAGCAACACCAATGTTGATCAAATACTGCCATTATAACGTGGACCTCACTGTAGGAAGATGATACAAAGATCACCACAATATGATCAACACAATATGATACAGTATCATCCAACCTTGATACACAATACCGTAATTTGATACAAAGCTTCCAAACTTTGGCAATAGTGGTAGTTGGTAGAAAACGATAGAGCTATCTGCTTTGTGGAATGATAGACAAGGATAGCAACACCAATGTTGATCAAATACTGCCATTATAACGTGGACCTCACTATAGGGAAATGATACAAAGATCACCACTATATGATACAGTATCAACACAATATAATAGAGTATCATCACAACTTGATACACAACACCATATATTTGATACAAAGATTCCAAACTTTGGCAATAGTGGTAGTTGGTAAAAAAAGATAGCTCTATCTGCTTTGTCGAATGATAGACAAGGATAGCAACACCAATGTTGATCAAATACTGCCATTATAACGTGGACCTCACTATAATGGATCAACCCTGCATAGTAATTTTTATGATTTTGAGATGATAAATTATTCGGAACGAGTTTCTAGATCATGATGGACTCGTAGAACGTGGGCCATTATTGCTCGGAAAGTGTGTGTGTGTTGAAGAGAGAGACAGAGAGAGTAATAGAGTTGAAGAAAGAGAGAGATAGTGAGAGTGTGAGAGAGTGGAAGAGTGGGAGGGAGGGAGAGAGGGAGTGAGTGAGAGAGTATCCAAGGCTGTGAGAGAGAGAGAGTGTGTGTGAGAGTGTCTGAGGCTGTGAGAGAGAAAGAGTGAGTGAGTGTGTGGGAGAGAGTCTGAGGCTGTGAGAGAGAGTGAGGGTATTGTACCTGGATGCTAGGAGACTACAAATGTCATATTTGAAGTGTCCAAAACTCAGCGGTTATCCTTATAGCTGCCATTTTGTTTTTTTCACTTAAAAATTTTTATCTCAAGAACGAAATGTTGTATTGATCTGAAATTTGGCATGAATATTTATGCTATAAAGACTCAACTATAAAAAATAAAAAAAAATTTTTTCGTTGAAATTTTTCAAAATGGCGGCCATTTTAAATTTTTGATGGCGAATATCTCGAAAACCGTCCATTTTACAGAAAATTTACAAGAGACAAAAAAGTTAGCAAATTTTTTCACGATTCCAATGATACCTAATTTATTAAGATTGGTCGAAGAATAACAGAGAAATTAATTTTTTTCGTACTGCATGCATGACCACTTTTCACCATTTAAAGATCAATATTAATTTTTTTTATAATTTCATGAAAACCGTTCTTATTACAGAAATATACAAGAATAACTTTCCTCCAAATTTTATTTTACATTGAAAAATATTAATTTCACTCAAATCGGTTCACTGATACTAATGCAGCAATTGCTCAAAATGCCGTCCTTCAACTTGATTACACAGTCTGCACCTTTCAATCATGGACCGTCGAACTGCTATAAAAGCATTTTCATCATCTTGAATGGCACCTGCTGCAGCAACCACTCTTGCCACAAGGTCTTCTTCGTTTTCTACTGGCGTGCTGTAAACAAGGTCTTTCATATGGCCCCAGAAAAAAAAATCTAAAGGGTTGAGGTCAGGTGAACGTGCGGGCCACGGTACTGGTCCACCCCGCCCAATCCACCGCTGACGATAGGTCATGTTCAGAAAGTCCGTAACAACATTTCCGAAATGAGCAGGGGCACCATCATGTTGAAACCAAATATTATATCTGTTTGCAAGAGGCACATCTTCCAAAAGTTCTGGTAGTATGTCTCTTAAAAAAGTAATGTACGTGGGAGAATTCAGACGATTAGGAAGAATGTATGGTCCAATCACGCGATTACCTAAGATACCCGTCCAAACATTCAGCGAAAATCTATGCTGATAACCACGCACTTTGACCTCATGAGGATTGTCTAAGGCCCAGACGTGACTGTTGCGAGAGTTGAAGATTCCTTCTCTTGTAAAGCTGGACTCATCGGTAAATAACACATTTTCTAGAAAATTTGGTTGGATAATGTCTTGCTGAAGAAACCAACGGGCACAGTTTACTCTTGGCTCATAGTCGCGTTCAACCAATGAGTGAACTTTTTGAAAGCGGAAGGGGTGAAGTCTTTCCTTGTTTAGTACACGCCACACAGAAGAAGCACTTGAATTGATTTGCTTTGCAACTGCTCTCGTACTCGTTCTAGGATTGAAATCGAATTTCTGCAATACTTCCTCTTCAAAAGCAACATTTCGAACTGCTCGAGGCCTACCAGCAATTACCCTGTTCCGTTCAAATGAACCAACTTCTCTCAGCCGATTGTGAGTTCTTGTGAACACCTTGTCGGAAGGGAGACGGCGGTTTGGAAATGCAGCTGCATACATTCTTCTTGCTTCGGTCGCATTGCCAAGAGCTGCTCCATACATGAAGTGAATATCGGTGTACTCCAGCGAACTAAATTCCATTACAATAATTAAATATTTGTGTAGAAGCAACGTAAGAAAATATTGAAACTGGAAATTTAAGATAGAAATAAGACCTAGGAAACGTGAGACTAAGAAATAGGAAGCACTACATCTGGTTCTTTACTTTTAATGAAACAACAATACTTTTACAAGACAAACATTATCATCTGAAAACCATTGTAAAATCATCTGTTTGCCCATATGGAGCCATACCGAGTTTCAAAGCTTCATCTTAAATACATCTGGAATTAAAAAATAATATTGATCTTTAAATGGTGAAAAGTGGTCATGCATGCAGTACGAAAAAAATTAATTTCTCTGTTATTCTTCGACCAATCTTAATAAATTAGGTATCATTGGAATCGTGAAAAAATTTGCTAACTTTTTTGTCTCTTGTAAATTTTCTGTAAAATGGACGGTTTTCGAGATATTCGCCATCAAAAATTTAAAATGGCCGCCATTTTGAAAAATTTCAACGAAAAAATTTTTTTTATTTTTTATAGTTGAGTCTTTATAGCATAAATATTCATGCCAAATTTCAGATCAATACAACATTTCGTTCTTGAGATAAAAATTTTTAAGTGAAAAAAACAAAATGGCAGCTATAAGGATAACCGCTGAGTTTTGGACACTTCAAATATGACATTTGTAGTCTCCTAGCATCCAGGTACAATACCCTAAAATTCTCGACACTACTTCTGAAACACCCTGTATACTGGCTTATACACTTATATACAATAGCTTACAATACAGCAAAATTATAGATTAATTTACATAATATAGACTAAGGAAATAATTATTGAACTGTATATGATATGAAAAAGTAATTTGTAATATAATAACTATAGATAATAATTATATTGTAATGCATGTACATAAATTGGCGGAGCTTTGGACATATCAATGTCCATTCTTCAAAAACAATATTCAAAATATCCTCCCCACTAACTCTCTACCAAATGAGAGAAAGAGAGAGAGTGAGAGAAAGAGAGTGATGTGACTCGTAGAACGTGGGGCATTATTTGTGTTTGTAAGAGATAGAGAGAGTGTGAGAGAGAGAGAGAGAGAGAGGAAGAGTGAGACAGGCTTTGAGAGAGATAGAGAGAGAG
>NC_052512.1:42657211-42701173 GCF_014356525.2 Nilaparvata lugens
ATATCATATACAGTTCAATAATTATTTTCTTAGTCTATATTATGTAAATTCATCTATAATTTTGCTGTATTGTAAGCTATTGTATATAAGTGCATAAGCCAGTATATTGTAATCTACATAAATAAAGTACTCAATCAATCAATCAATATCAGGTAGTTATCTATCTCTTTGATGTTTTCTGATCGGGGAAATAAAAATCAGTGAAAAGTGCTGTTGAAGCATCTTGATTATGGAAATTCATTATGAAATTATTGAAGAATATTATAATTTCTTGCTCAATAAAATATAATTGATTATTTTGAACGAGAATGAACAGTTGATATTACATCAATAAACCTGTATCAGCTACCGTCTATAGAAGGCATTTACAAGACAGAGGATCGGCAACGTTGTTCTCTATCTTTCTCCACTGCCATTATAACGTGGACATGACTATATGGAGATATCTCTGTCAATTAGTGGGGAGGATATATTGAAAATTGTTTCCTTAGAATGGACATTGATATGTCCAAAGCTCCGCCAATTTATGTACATGCATTACAATATAATTATCTATAGTTATTATATTACAAATTGCTTTTTCATATCATATACAGTTCAATAATTATTTTCTTAGTCTATATTATGTAAATTCATCTATAATGCTGCTGTATTGTGAGCTATTGTATATAAGTGTATAAGCCAGTATATATTGTAATCTACATAAATAAAGTACTCAATCAATCAATCAATCAATATCAGGTAGTAATCTATCTCTTTGATGTTTTTTGATCGGGGAAATAAAAATCAGTTAAAAGTCTGTTAAAGCATCTTGATTAAGGAAATTCATTATGAAATTATTGAAGAATGTTATGATTTCTTGCTTAATGGAAAATGATTGATTAACTCAAACGAGAATGAACAGTTGGTATTACATCAATAAACCTGTATCAGCTGCCGTCTATAGAAGGCATTGACAAGACAGAGGATCGGCAACGTTGTTTACCTATCTTTCTCCACTGCCATTATAACGTGGACCCGACTACATGAAGATATCTCTGTCAATATCAGGTAGTAATTTAGCTGTTTGATGTTTTTTGATCGGGGAAATAAAAATCAGTAAAAAGTGCTGTTAAAGCAGAGTGTAATTATGGAGCGATCAGTGAACGCTGGAACGAGTTTTGTTTGTGCAGCTGAATTTATCTGAGTTGGCTCCATTTGACTCAGTCCCTGGGGACAAATACAACAAGAATGAGCTGAAGAGAGAGAGAGATAAAGATTTGAGGAGTGATAGAGAGAGAGTGAGAGTGTGTGAGAGGGAGAATGTGAAAAGAGAGAGAGACTGATAGAGGGAGACTAGATTAGATTTCTTTATTTATGTATGTTATAATAATATTACTGACATATACATTATTTACCTTAAATGAGAGAGAGAGAGTGAGGATGTGGAAAGAGAGAGAGATTGGATTGGATTAGATTAGATTTATTTATTTATATATGTTACAATAATATTACTGGCATATACATAATTTATATCAAATGAGAGAGAGAGAGAGAGAGAGAGAGTGAGAGAGATTGAGAGAGAGAGGATGTGAAAAGAGAGAGAGATTGAATTGGATTGGATTAGATTCCTTTATTTATATATGTTACAATAATATTACTGGCATATACATAATTTATATCGAATGAGAGAGAGAGAGTGAGTGAGTGAGCAAGAAAGAGTGACAGAGTGTGAGTGGGGGAGGAAGCGGGAGAGTATGAGTAAGAGAAGGAGAGAGGGTGAGTGAGAGAGTGTAAGAAGAAAGAGAGTGTGAGATTGAGTGGGAGAAAGAGAGAGTGTTGATTGATTGATTGATTGAGTACTTTATTAATGTAGATTACAATATATACTGGCTTATACACTTATATACAATAGCTTACAATACAGCAAAATTATAGATGAATTCACATAATATAGACTAAGAAAATAATTATTGAACTGTATATGATATGAAAAAGTAATTTGTAATATAATAACTATAGATAATTATATTGTAATGCATGTACATAAATTGGCGGAGCTTTGGACATACCAATGTCCATTCTTCGGAAAGAATATTAAAAATATCCTTCCCACTAACTCTCTACCAAAGAGTGTGAGGGAGGAAGCGGGAGAGTGTGAGTGAGAGAAGGAGAGAGAGAATGAGAGTGAATGAGAGAGAGTGAGAAGGAGTGAGAGAGTGTAAGAGGAGAGAGAGTGTGAGAGTCAGTGGGAGAAAGAGAGAGTGTGAGAGTTGAAGCAGGAGAGTGTGAGTGAGAGAAGGGGAGAGAGGATGAGAGTGAATGAGAGAGAGTGTGAAGGAGTGTGAAAGTGTAAGAGGAGAGTGTGTGTGAAAGGAGAGAGAGAATGTGAGAGTGAGTGGGAGCAAGAGAGAGTGTGAGAGAAAGGAAGAGGGAGTGTGTGAGTGAGGGGGATTGATTGATTGATTATTTGGCCTTTATTAGGGCGGACTCCTGAACCTCTCTGCCACACAACCCTGATGTGGAGGAAGAAGGAAGGAGGAAGAAGGAGTGGGAGAGAGTGATGAATAGTGTGTGAGAGGGGAAGAGATTGAGAGAGAGGAATGGAGGAAGGAATAAGGAGAGTGTGAGTGAGATGGAGGAAGAAAAAAGGAGAAAGAGAGTGTAAGAGGAGAATATTAAGAGGTGGGAGAGAGAGGGCGAGAGGATGAGGCAGAGAGGATGATGGGATGAATGTGTGTGGTAGAGGGTGTGAGAGAGGAAGGAAATGAGAAGAAGGAGGAAGGAGAGAAGTGGGAGAGAGAGGAAATGAGAAGAAGGAGGAGGGAGAGTGTGAGAGAGAGAGTGAGTGGTTGTGAGAGTGCGGAAAGAAAGAGAGAAAAAGATTCAGAGAAGTTGTAATAGAGAGTGAGAAAGAAAAGGATAGTTGAAGGGTGATAGAGGACGAGTGTGAGAGACGTTTGTGAGAATGAGAGATTCGAGTAAGAGAGAGAGAAATGTTTGAGAGAGAGTGGAAGAGAGTGACTGAGAGGGAGTCATGGCGAAAGAGAGAGAGTAAGAGAGACTGAGAGAAAAAAGGAGAGGGTAAGAGAGAGATTGATTGATTGAGTACTTTATTTATGTAGAATAAAATATATAATGGCTTATACACTTATATACAATAGCTTACAATAAAGCAAAATTATAGATGAATTTACATAATATAGACTAAGAAAATAATTATTGAACTGTATATGATATGAAAAAGCAATTTGTAATATAATAACTATAGATAATAATTATATTGTAATGCATGTACATAAATTGGCGGAGCTTTGGACATATCAATGTCCATTCTTCGGAAAGAATATAAAACATATCCTCCCCACTAACTCTCTACCAAAAAAGAGAGAGAGAGATAGAAGGAGGGTGATGAAGAGAGTGGTTGAGAGAGTGTGAGAAGAGAGAGAGAGATTGGAAGAGATTTAGAGAAGTTGTGAGAGAGAGAGAGAGTAGAAGAGATTTAGAGAAGTTGTAAGAGAGAGAGTGACACTGTGAAGGAGAGTTAAACGATGATATAGAAAGGAATAAGAGACTTTTCGGATAGATCGGGAGGGATTTGAGACAGGGTGAGAGAGGGAGAGAGAGTGAGATAGAGTGAGAGAATAGCACGACTGATTCCCGGATCAATTACAACGCCAAGAAAACATAAACTTAAAAATAGGAATAACAACTTATCTGGTTTACAGTTCAATTAACTTTATGAAGAGAAAAGCTTGTTTTGAAATAAAATCTTTGGTTTACAGTTGAATTCATTTCAATTAGAATGGCAGCATTTATAAGAAATAATATCGATGTTTCTCATCCAAACAAATACCGTTCACAGAAATAAAGATGTAAAACATTTCACATTTACGGCGAAACGCGGTGATAGATTTCCATGAAATTTGACAGGTATGTTCCTTTCTCAATTGGGCGTCGACGTATATACAAGGTTTTTGGAAATTTTGTATTTCAAGGATAATATAAAGGAAAAAGAGCCCCTTCATACGCAATATGAGTAGACAAAAATAGACTATAGAATTTCATCATAAATCAGCTGACAAGTGATTACACAGATGTGTGGAGAAGCCAGTCTATTGCTGTATTTCCATAAGGTCTATAGTTTCAATCAGGTACTTGTGGATGAGAATACTGCGTGAGGTCTACTGTTCACAGAACTATTAGTATCGACGCTTCTCATCCAATCAAATACCGTCCACAGAAATAAAGATGTAAAACATTGCACAAAATATAAAGTTCAGAGGTCCACGTTATAATGGCAGTGTTTGATTAGCAATAGTATTGCTATCCTTGTCTATCATTCAACAAAGCGGATAGTGCTATCTCTTTCTTGATTTGCTCTGTTGCCAGATCATCTTCTAACAATGTTATCTATATGAATAAAAATCGAGCTCCACAAAGTATACAGTTCAGAGGTCCACGTTATAATGGCAGTGTTTGATTGGCAAAGAAGAGGAAGAAGAGGAAGATTAAGAAGAAGAAGAAGAAGAGGAAGATGAAGAAGAAGAAGAAGGAGAAGAAGAAGAATATGATGGTGAAGAAGGATAAATGAATGATGAAGGAGACGGAGGAGAAGGAGTTGAGGGGGAAGAAGAAGAAGAAGAAGAAGAAGAAGAAGAAATAATAGAATGAGGAGCGGGGTAGAATAAACACCGGCTCATCTGAAGAGGTTGGCGGAATCTCATTATTTTGCAAAATAACAGCCAGCACTTGAGATGAGCCGACTCTCTCCACATTCAGCGCCCAACCAGAGAGAAGAAAATAAGAACAAGAAGAGAGAAACACTCTTCAATTATTGTCATAATTATTTTCACTCATTCCACCGAAATTCGTGTCACGGTCTCTCCTCTATTCCACTCTTCTTCAAGGACTTTAAAAACTATTCCAACACGAAACTCTTCATTGCGATGAACAGCTGGAACGGCAGACCGAGCGAAGTGAGGTCTATGATTCAAGTTGACTGTTTTGCATCTCCATTTTGTTCATTTATTTATTGATTCATCCAATTCACACATGTAGGTCAACAATTATGTTTATATGTTGCGCATCTACGGCGAAACGCGGCAATAGATTTTCATGAAATTTGACTTGTTGGTTCCTTTTTTAATTCGCGTCGACGTGTGTAATAGTATATTTCGCACCTAGGGCCGAAAATGAGACTTTTCCGGCTCAAAATCGGTTTTCAAGTCCGAGGCCGTAGGCCGAGTACTAGAAAAGATTGAGAGCCGGAAAAACATTTTTGCCCATGTTAAGAACGTTATTTTTCGTCACACACGAAAATAAACAATATAAATATGAGAATAATTGTTTATTAGGCACTTCCGAAAGCAAAACAGGAAGGTCATAGCTCTAGCAAACCTGAGGTAATCTGAATATCAGGAATTTGTCCAACTATTTTTATTTTTTATTCTGATTTGTCTAAATAACCTAAAAGATTATGTTCAATTATGTAAGAGGTCGAGTTTATATACTTTTTATTTTTTCAAATAACAATAAGATGATATTATTATAAATGTTTTGAATCTTGAATAATGAACACAAATAATGAAAAGTTTTTTGATCAGCTGTTTTAGCACACTTGGAATTTGGCCAATCTTGATGTCAACGTTAACAATGCTTGTTGTCGTTGACTTCGGAAGTTTAGGTTAGGAGTTCTATCCTACTCTGAAAATCGAATTTGAATAGTTTATAATATATATCTCATCTGTATTTCATTCATCCAAATAAAATCATTTTCGGCCTCCATATGACGCACGAAAACCAGCTCAATACATCTCAGTGGGGCGAAATAGTATATTTCGCACCTCGAGCAGAAAATGAGATTTTTCCGGCTCGAAATCGGTTTTCAAGTCCGAGGCCATAGGCCGAGGACTAGAAAAGATTGAGAGCCGGAAAAACTTTTTGCCCGTGGTGCGAACGATATTTTTTGCCACTCTACAGGTATTGCTGACAAAATAAATGAAGAATACAAGATAAAGAATACTCGTTAAGTTATCGTACCTATCTCTTGATTTTAGTGGTAGAAGATTTGCAATCAGGATTTCAGATTCTTTTGAAATTTCACTTGGAATATCACGGGCGTCGTCATCTTCAAGCATTTTTGAAAATTTGTAGTGCGCTAATCAACAATAAATAATTGAATAAAACTGGTTGCGAAGCGAATGCTGAATTAGTTTGATTTGAAACTCGAACTGAAATCATGGCGACTCCAGCTGATGAAGAAAGTGGACACTCACCCGATCTAGGGGATGACTTATCAACTAGACTTCCATGACCGGCTGGGAAGAGACCACTTTCTGGCCTAGACCGGAAAAGAAACCCTTTTCTGAGGTCAGACAAGAGTCGTCTGCAAACAATGTCTTTCAGATCTACGTAGGGACTGAGAAACAGCTGCTTTGTGTGCAGTGTGACGGAAATGTTTTTTTTTTGGAATTCTACATGCCAAAGAAGAAGAAGAAGAAGAAGAAAGAAGACGGGAGGAGGAACGGGAAGACAGAAGACGGAGGAGACAGACAGGTGACAGTCGAGAAAAGAGGGAAGAAGAAGAAGAAGAAGAAGAAGAAGAGAAGAAGACGGAGGAGACGGAGGAGACAGGTGACAGTAGAAGACAAGAGGAGAAGGAGAAGAAGAAGAAGAAGAAGAAGAAGAAGAAGAAGAAGAAGAAGAAGAAGAAGAAGAAGAAGGAGGAGGAGAAGAAAAATAAGTAGAAAAGGAGAAAAGAGAAGAAGACAGTGGAAAATACACTTCAATTATCGTTGTCAGTTGTCAGCGAGTGTACCTGCTTCAGTATCTTGAAGACAAATAATTCTCTATAATGCAAAGTTAGACTAAAATTCATAATTAATTAGAATACGAAACGTTTAAATACATCAAAGTCCTGAGCTGACAAAATTTGTCTTATTATAAGAGATGTCGTTGTATTTCGTTTGCTACATCATTAAAATATGTTGTTGGAAAATTATGTGACGCTAGAATATACGACATCACGTTCAATTTCCACGATACATATACCTATTTATTCATATATGTATTCCTTATATTCTGGAACTCACTATATAGAAGGCAGAGGAGACAAGATACAGTCTCAACTAATTGATTCTACATGTGGAACTCGATATAGAAATAAATAAATATGTCCTGCTTTGCTATCCTTTACTATAGCCTTTAACCATAAAGCACTATCCTTCTCTAGCTCTGCACTGTTGTCAAAATTTGGAAGTTTTGTATCGAATTATGGTGTTGTGTATCAAGCTCAGATGGTACTGTATCATATTGTTTTGATACTGTTCCATCTCCCAATATGAGGTCCACGTTATAATGGCAGTATTTGATCAACATTGGTGTTGCTATCTTTGTCTATCATTCCACAAAGCAGATTGCACTATCCTTTCCCATCTCTGACTGTTGCAAAGTTAGAAGTTTATTATCAAATTATGGTGTAGTTTATCAAGCTCAGATGTTACTGTATCATATTGTGTTGATACTGTATCATCTTCCAATATGAAGTCCACGTTATAATGGCAGTATTTTATCAACATTGGTGTTGCTATCCTTGTCTATCATTCCACAAAGCAGATAGCGCTATCCTTTCCTACCTCTGCACTGTTGCTAAAGTCTGGAAGTTTTGTATCAAATTATGGTGTTGTGTATCAAGCTCAGATGGTACTGTTTCATATTGTGTTGATACTGTATCATCTTCCAATATGAGGTCCACGTTATAATGGCAGTATTTTATCAACATTGGTGTTGCTATCCTTGTCTATCATTCTTCAAAGCAGATAGCGCTATCCTTTCCTACCTCTGCACTGTTGCTAAAGTTTGGAAGTTTTGTATCAAATTATGGTGTTGTGTATCAAGCTCAGATGGTACTGTATCATATTGTGTTGATACTGTATCATCTTCCAATATGAGGTCCACGTTATAATGGCAGTATTTTATCAACATTGGTGTTGCTATCCTTGTCTATCATTCTTCAAAGCAGATAGCGCTATCCTTTCCTACCTCTGCACTGTTGCTAAAGTTTGGAAGTTTTGTATCAAATTATGGTGTTGTGTATCAAGCTCAGATGGTACTGTATCATATTGTGTTGATACTGTATCATCTTCCAATATGAGGTCCACGTTATAATGGCAGTATTTTATGAACATTGGTTTTGCTATCCTTGTCTATCAATCCACAAAGCAGATAGCGCTATCCTTTCTTACCTCTGCACTGTTGCTAAAGTTTGAAGTTTAGTATCAAATTATGGTGTAGTATATTAAGCTCAGATGATACTGTATCAAATTGTGTTGGAACTGTATCATCTTCCAATATGAGGTCCACGTTATAATGGCAGTGTTTGATCAGCAATGGTGTTGCTATCCTTGTCTATCATTAAACAAAACAGATAGCGCTATCCTTTTCTATAGTGATATCCACGTTATAATGACAGTGTTTGATTAGCAATGGGTTTGCTATCCTTGTCTATCAATCAACAGAACAGATAGCGCTATCTTTCCCTATTGTGAGGTCCACGTTATAATGGTAGTATTTTATCAACATTGGTGTTGCTATCTCTTTCTTGCAATGCTCTGTTGCCAGATCGACTTTTTACAATGTAGAATTGATAATTCAAAATATTTCAACTTTACTTAGTGAGGTCTAAGATTCAACTTTGTTCCCAAGACTAAGACAAAATAATAAGACAAATTGTTATTGTAATATCTTCATATATTATACGATTTCTTTTATCATATGCTTAATTTTATATCATAATTTATCTTTTATTTCACAAGTGTTATATTATTGTTATAATTTTTTGACGTGCTCATACAATGTGAAGTTGTTCTGGCAATAAAGAATCTTGAATCTTGAAATTCGACGGTTTGGCATTTCTCTTAATGTTAAAACGTTTAAATGTTTATATGTTGCGAATTTACGGCGATGCGCGGTAATAGATTTTCATGAAATTTGACAGGTATGTTCCTTTTTTAATTGCGCGTCGACGTATATACAAGGTTTTTGGAAATTTTGCATTTCAAGGATAATATAAAAGGAAAAAGGAGCCTCCTTCATACGCCAATATTAGAGTAAGAATCAGACTATAGAATTATTCATCATAAATCAGTTGACAAGTGATTACACAGATGTGTGGAGAAGCCAGTCTATTGCTGTATTTCCATAAGGTCTATAGTTTCAATCAGGTACTTGTGGATGAGAACACAGCGTGAGGTCTACTGTTCACAGAACTACTAGTTATGGAATTCTTGAGAAATATAATTTATTGATTAATAAAAAAAAATTGATTGTTTTGAACAAGTTGATATCACATATTTATTATTTTGAACGAGTCAATATTACACCAATAAACCTGTATCAGTTACCGTCTATAGAAGGCATTGACAAGACAGAGAATCGGCAACGTTGTTCTCCTATCTTTATCCACTGCTATTATAACGTGGAACTGAGTTGTTATAACTGTAGTCATTAGTCAACTGCTCTCTAAGATAAATAAACGACAAGGACGTCATTTATATATATTTATCTATAATAAGCATTTTGAGAAGGATAGCGCTATCTCCTTTGTGGAATGATAGACAAGGATAGCAACACCAATGTTGATCAAATATTGCCATTATAACGTGGACCTCACTTTAGGGAAGGATAACGCTATCGTTTTTGTTGGATGATAGACAAGCATAGCAACACCAGTGTTGATCAAATACTGCTATTATAACGTAAATATCACTATCTGAAGATGATACAAAGTAGGTCATATTTATTTATTTCTATAATAGAGATGCACGTGCAGAGCCAATTAGAGGGAACTGTGACTTGTTTCCACCGCCTTCTATATAGTGGAGTCCACGTTATAAAGGCAGTGGAGAAAGATAGGAGAACAACGTTGCCGATCCTCTGTCTTGTCAATGCTTTCTATAGACGGTAGCTGATACAGGTTTATTGATGTCATATTAACTGTTCATTCTCGTTCAAAATAATCAAATATTATATTCTATCAAGCAAGAAATCATATTCTCCAATGATCTCTATTTCTAATTTTTCTTCTTCTTCTCCCTCTTCTTCTTCTTCTTCTCCTCCTTCTTCTCCTTTCTCTTCTTCTTCTTCTTCTTCTTCTTCTTCTTCTTCTTCTTCTTCTTCTTCTTCTTCTCCTTCTTCTTCCTTTTCTCCTTCTTCTTCTCCTCCTCCTCCTCCTTCTCCTTTCTCTTCTTCTTCTTCTTTTTCTTCTTCTACTTCTTCTTCTTCTTCTTCTTCTTCTTCTTCTTCTTCTTCTTCTTCTTCTTCTTCCTCTTCTTCTTCTTCTTCTTCTTCTTCTTCTTCTTCTTCTTCATCTTCTTCTTCTTCTCCTTCTTCTCTTCTTCTTCTTCTTCTTCTTCTTCTTATTCTTCTTATCCTCCTTCTTCTTCTTCTTCAATGATGAATCTCCATAATCAAGTTGAAATATTTTGTTATTTAATTATATTTCTACATTGTTGAAAACCAATCTGACAACAGAGCAAAGCAAGAAAGAGATAGCGCTATGTGTCTTGTGCAATGATAGACAAGGATAGCAACACCAATGTTAATTAAATACTGCCATTATAACGTGGACCTCACTATAGGAAGATGATACAAAGATCACCACACATGATACAGTATCAACACAATATGATACAGTATCATCTGATCTTGATACATAACTCATCAATTTGATACGAAACTTCCAAACTCTGGCAACAGTGCAGAGGTAGGAAATGATAGCGATATCTGCTTTGTTGAATGATAGACAAGGATAGCAACACCAATGTTGATCAGATACTGCCATTATAACGTGGACATCACTACAGTAGAAAGAAACAGAATATGGAACGTTTGTTGAATGGGGAATTGCTTGTCAGAAGCTGAAAAAAGGAATAAATGCGAAACAGTCGGAATACATATGAAGGATTTATGAACATCAGGGGCTTTTTAATCCTTTAATACTCTTTGCCGCATTGTGAGAGAGAGTGAGAGAGTGAGCGAGTGACAGTGTCAGAAAGAGAGAGACAGGCTAATAGTGATGAAGAGACAGCGAGAGAATGATAGGGAGTGAGTGTGTGAGAGTGAGAAAGTGATAGATAGGGGATGAGTGAGTTATTGAGAGGGAGAGATAGAGACTGAGAGAGAAATGGAGAGTAAGAGAGATAGAGTGTGGGGAAGAGAGTGTGAGGGTGCGAAAGTGATAGAGAGGGGATGAGTGAGTTATTGAGAGGGAGAGAGAGAGATTCTGTGAGAGGAATGGAGAGTCAGAGAGATAGAGTGTGAGGATGGTGAGGAAGAGAGTCACAGAGAGATAGTGATAGAGATCGAGAGAGAGTGATGAAGAGAGAGAGAGTGAGATTGAGAGAGAGAAAGGAGTACTGGAAGAGAGAGGGTGATTCAGATTGAGTTACTAAATTAATTTGTTTAACAGAACAGGAGTGAGTGACTGAGAGGGAGTGATTGATTGAATGATTGATTGAGTACTTTATTTATGTAGATTACAATATATACTGGCTTATACACTTATATACAATAGCTTACAATACAGCAAATATAGATGAATTTACATAATATAGACTAAGAAAACAATTATTGAACTGTATATGATATGAAAAAAGCAATTTGTAATAACAAACTATAGATAATTATATTTTTATGCATGTACATAAATTGGCGGAGCTTTGGACATATCAATGTCCATTCTTTGGAAACAATATTCAAAATAACTTATCCTCCCCACTAAGTATCTATCAAATGTGTGAGAGAGAGAGAGATGGAGAAAAGGAAATGGTTAGAGAGAGTGAGAGAGAGTGTGATAAACGGAGAGACGGAAACAGAGAAAGAGAGATAGAGTGTGAGAGTGACAACGGGAGAGAATTGGACGATCTTGCCAGAGATTATAATATAAAACGGATTTCGTGGCAGAGAAGAAAGCCTATGTTTTTAGGAGTAGTTTCCCATGTTTTGCTTGTTAATGTTGTAACCAGATGTGATAGAATAGGCTTAGAAAATGTTCTCTTTTCTGAAAATCTCATTCTATGATCCCTGCTCCTTCATTCTCCTTCTCCTCCTTTTCCCTCATCTCCTCCTCCTCCGCCACCTCCTTCATCTTCATCTGTTTCGGTAGAGAAGGAAGGAAAATATTTTGAATATTCTTTCCGAAGAATGGACATTTATATGTCCAAACCTCCGTCAATTTATGTACATGCATTACAATAATATCTATAGCTATTACAAATTGCCTTGTTTTATACAATAAAATTAATATCATAGCACCCTTTTTTACTTTCCTTGCCCTATTACCATAGGTAAGGAAAGTATTGCTTTCCGAAAAAAATTGAGGTACTCCAATTTCTATACGTTTCAAGGTTCTCTGTGTCCAAAAAAGTGGTTTTTGGGTATTGGTCTGTATGTGTGTGTGTGTGTGTGTGTGTGTGTGTGTGTGTGTATGAGTGTATGTGTGTCTGTGTACACGATATCTCATCTCCCAATCAGCGGAATGACTTGAAATTTGGAACTCAAGGTTCTTACACTATAAGGATCCGACACGAACAATTTCGATCAAATGCAATTCAAGATGGCGGCTAAAATGGCAAAAATGTTGTCAAAAACTGGGTTTTTCGCGATTTTCTCGAAAACGGCTCCAACGATTTTGATCAAATTCATACCTAGAATATTCATTGATAAGCTCTATCAACTGCCACAAGTCTAATATCGGTAAAAATTTCAGGAGCACTGCACCATCTATGCAAAGTTTGATTTTAGACTCCTAATTATCAGGCCTGGGATACAATTCAAACAAAAAATTTCAAGTGGAAAAGATTAATGTTCAGTAGCATTTTCACCTCAAATTGAAAATAAGCTCGAAATTAGAGAAAATAAGATTATTCAATTGCAAACTGTTGGCAACTGTTGATTCTATTAGATTATTCACTATGAAGAGATAGCAGACATCGTGTGTCTGCAGCGCTATTGTCCTGTCACCAGCTAGCTCAGATCTTAGATAAGTTGACTTGAGATGCGCGAAAACACTAGCGTCAGTTGATCAATTTTCATAACGGCAAGGAAAGTTGTGTGGGTGCACCACACCAGATTTTTTGAAATTAATATTATAAATATCATTCAAGTTAATAGAAAATAAAATTCAAGTAGATTTGAATTCTTAAGGTGCGTACAGACTGTCGCTCTGCTCCGCAACCGAACGTCACTCCAGCAGAGCGATTGATGATCGACCGGCGAGCAACAGTGGTTCGACCGGGGAACGCGAGAAGATCTAACATCTTCCGTAACGTTCATGATGGGTGCGTGGGCGGTGCGACTGTGGTTCGATGGTGGTACTAGGGCGGTACGAGGGAGGAGCGTGCTCGGTGCGAGTTGGAAGCACGAATATGTGTACGCAGCTTTACATTTAGTTTATACGAAGCAGGTAACTCGTGTTTCACAAGGGTCCAACTGAATACTTGACAAACTGAAAACTCGATCAACTGGAATCTTCATGATTTTGAAATAGGCCCATAACCATCCTCCTTGAATTAAAAATCTATATGTAAAATTTCAAGTTAATCAGTTGAGTAGTTGAGACGTGATGATGCGTCATTCGTGGATTTCCTATATCCTCTACGTGTGTAAACCAATTATATTGAGTGAGCAATTCCTTTATTCTTATATATGGCTATTTATATCTTGTTATTTAGGTTCAACGGATCTCGAAAACGGCTCTAACGATTTTCACGAAATTTTGAACATAGTAAGTTAGGTTTATGATATAAAGATTCGATTGCACTGATGTCTGAGATATATTACTTTTAACATGAAGAGGAAAAACTCATTTCTCCCTCCACAGTTTGTAGCGTAGACACAGACAGACATCCTGCGCACAAGTGGATGCGCTGTGTCATTTTGCTTCATGCTCTTGTGATGAAAACAATATTATACCTGCTGACCAGTATATGACTTGGAACATTGCCAGCAATAGCTGGAAGGGGAGTGTTGGAGCGTCGCGTTGGAAAGCTCTCTCACACAGACACAAAAGAAGGAGAATGCTGCTAGGTAGTGGAAGAGATTAGTGGAGGATAGAGCATCGGACCTCTCCGTCTTCGAGAAAGAGCCGTGTTAGAAGTAATTTCTCTCCCACTTTAGGTCTAATCCCTGGGAAAGCTCGCTGAACGACATTAAAAGGATAATTCATCCTTGGCTGAAACAGCTGTGGATGGTAAAAAAGTGGGTGAGCGAGTGAGTATGTGAAAAATCAAAATATCGCATCCCCGAAATTCATAAGATTACATTTATAGCCAACTATGAAAATAATATAAACACGATCATTTTAGAGAATTGTCTTCTGTTTATCAATAAATAAAAATAACGAGCAAAGCTCGGTGGTCCGATATTATTATATTATATGGGTAATATTTTATTCTTGTTTCAGCTATAATCGATTATGGTCCAGGAATTTCCCAGGAATCTTCAAGTAAATGTGAGTTTATTTATACCTATTTATACTATGATACTATCATTTCAAGCGAGTAATTTCTGTATGTCTATTTATATTTTTATAATATTTGGATATTTTTATATCTGATTAACTGTTTATTTGTGTTCAACGGATCTCGAAAACGATTTTCACGAAATTTGGACCATAGTAGTTTTATGGTATAAAAATTCAATTGCACTAAATCTAATCCCTGGGGAAACTCGCTGAAGGACATTGAAAGGATAATACATTTTCGGAAAAACAGCTGAGACTTTCGTCGTCTGTGGATAAAAAAAAACATGCGTCTGTGGAAAATCAAAATATCGCATCTCCGAAATTCATAAGCTGTTAAATATAGACACGATTATTTGAGAGAATTGAATCAATAAATGAAAATAACAAACGAAGCTCGTTGCCTCGATATTCTAGGAATTGAAGATTCAATCATCATAGTTCTTAATATCATAATCTGGGGAGTCCGGTATCACAAGGTGTCAAACTATCAACTATCAATACTGTTGCACTATTCATCTAGGTAAAAACACATAATATATGGACTAAGAAAACAATTATTGAACTGTAAATGATATGAAAATAACAATTTGGAATAACTATAGATAATATTGTTATGCATGTACATAAATTGGCGGAGCTTTGGACATATCAATGTCCATTCTTCGGAAAGATTATTCAAAATATCCTCCCCACTAACTCTCTACCCAAACAGAGAGAGAGAATGTGGGAGAGAGTGAGAGAGTGAATGAGATTGATTGATTGAGTACTATATTTACTTTATTTATGTAGATTACAATATTTACTGGCTTATAAACTTATATACAATAGCTTACAATACAGCAAGATTATAGATGAATTCACATAATATAGACTAAGAAAATAATTATTGAAAATTATATATGATGAAAAAGCAATTTGTAATATAATAACTATAGATAATTATATTGTTATGCATCTACATAAATTGGCGGAGCTTTAGACATATCAATGTCCATTCTTCGGAAACAATATTCAAAATATCCTCCCCACTAACTCTCTACCAAAACAGAGAGAGAGAATGTGGGAGAGAGTGAGAGAGTGAGTGAGATTGATTGATTGAGTACTATATTTACTTTATTTATGTAGATTACAATATTCACTGGCTTATAAACTTATATACAATAGCTTACAATACAGCAAGGTTATAGATGAATTCACATAATATAGACTAAGAAAATAATTATTGAAAATTATATATGATGAAAAAGCAATTTGTAATATAATAACTATAGATAATAATATTGTTATGCATCTACATAAATTGGCGGAGCTTTGGACATATCAATGTCCATTCTTCGGGAAGAATATTAAAAATATCCTTCCCACTAACTCTCTACCAAAACGTTAATTTCATTGATTAAACTGAGAGTTTATTTATGAATGAAAATATTGTAGAAGTTTCAATTGATATGAATATTTAAGAGAAAAAAAACAGAAAATCGAATTGATTCAGTAAAAAGATCATAAAGTAATAAAGTAAAATGATCATATAGTAGATAAGATCAAATCATTGATTAATAAGATGAAGGAGGCTGATTGTAGATCAGAGTAATCAAGTTTTAGTAATATACGGTAGTACATAGGGGATAATTAAAATATCATGAGTTTATATGATCAGTGTGAGAGAGATAAGTTAGTGAGAGAGAGAGAGAGAGTCAGTGAGAAAGAGAGAGAGAGTCAGAGTGTAGGAGAAAGCAAGAGTGATACAATAACGGACCAATGGCATCAAGCCACGCCTCCCAGCTCCCGATACTGACCTCTGATTGGTGAATTGGAAAGCCTACTACTGTAGTTCCCAATTCTGCCGGTAGGTTGCACCTGTTACTGGGTCAAACACTATATAACATTTCAGAAACTGAGGGTGAGGGCCACAAAAGCTCTCAGGCTTGTGCATGGGTAGAGCTCTATTCATCTATGGTATAGAATCAGGAAACTCCTGCCGACTTCTTTATAAACGCCTTTAATAACGTGTTGTGTGGCTTGGCCCTTGTTCAACCAATACGGGAGGAACAGGAATTCTGAAGAGCCTCCTTCATAGGCCAATATTAGAGTGAAAATCAGACTTTAGAATTATTCATCATAAATCAGCTGACAAGTGATTACACAGATGTGTGGAGAAGCCAGTCTATTGCTGTATTTCCATAAGGTCTATAGTTTCAATCAGGTACTTGTGGATGAGAATACTGCGTGAGGTCTACTGGTCACAGAACAACTAGTATGAAAGGGAAAAGGAGCCTCCCTCATACACCAATATTAGAGTAAAAATCAGACAATAGAATTATTCATCATAAATCAGCTGACAAGTGATTACACAGATGTGTGGAGAAGCCAGTCTATTGCTGTATTTCCATAAGGTCTATAGTTCCAATCAGGTACTTGTGGATGAGAATACTGCGTGAGGTCTACTGTTCACAGAACTACTAGTATGAAAGGGAAAAGGAGTCTCCTTCATACACCAATATTAGAGTAAAAATCAGACTATAGAATTATTCATCATGAATCAGCTGACAAGTGATTACACAGATGTGTGGAGAAGCCAGTCTATTGCTGTATTTCCATGAGGTCTATAGTTTCAATCAGGTACTTGTGGATGAGAATACTGCGTGAGGTCTACTGTTCACAGAACTACTAGTATTTTTAAGGGCCGGTCTCCGAGCTCGATATTTAGCTAAGTTCTCGACTTTAAACAGCTGGAGTCAGAACATTGGCTCTCCGAAACGGGGCGTGGTCGTAGTTTTCATGAAAATCGAAAATTTCAAATTTGTAGATTAAGGTTTTAATCAGTTTTTTAATATAAACATTTGAAATTTTCAGTTCTGTCATTAGTTTTGAATTGAAAATTTGACTTTCAAGTGAATATATTCATCAAAATTTGGATGGAAGACAGTTTTGGACTAAGCCTGTCGCCTTTTCCCAATTTTTTCCATTGTAATAATGATTTCTGCTTCTCCATCCTTTTCTATTAAACGAGCAATTTCTGTTCATATGTTTAGATTTTTATATGTTTCTGTATCTGACCAAATTTCGGAAACGGCTCCAACGATTCCTACGGAATTTGATATAAACCTCCTACGGTAGGTTTATGATATGAAAATTCGATCGCACTAGGTCTAAACCTTGGGATAACTCGCTGAAGGACATTAAAAGGATAAATACGTCCTTGGAAAAACAGTTGAAATTTTTGTCATCTGTCGATACTGTAATGGAAGAGAGTGAACGAGTGCATGTGTTGGTTATTTCTCAGCTGATCTCACAAGAAGAAAAATCCAGCAAGAAAAAACTTATTTTTGTTTATTTCTCTTCTTTTAGAGAACATGTTCACTTCTGAAAGTAAAAATATTAACTAGATGCTACTAGTGTGGAATAGTATATAGTATATTAACAAATATTGTAGCAAACAAAGTATAGTATTCTGAATCGAATTCATAGTATATCTATTTGTAATTGATGAGGTGTTTGTTTTATGAATTGTGAATAAATTGTTATTTTGATGAGTGATAGTAGCTTGACCTAGATTTTGATTTGGACTGTAGTATGAATTTGAGAAGGGACAGTTTTGGGCATAAACCTGTTGTGCCTCCTCATATAACTGTGAAAATAATTGTATGACTGACAAAATGAATAAATAAATATAAACTATAGATTCAATCTTTCTTTATAAATTGTATATGCTTTTTCCTACATTTTTTCTGCACTCCAGATTTGCAACATGGCAACGCAAAATACTTAGTAGGTTATATGGAGCAACAGTGCAGCAAAATCAAAATGAAGTTGGTAACAGTGACTGCTGTGGCTGCTATAGTGAGCAGAGGTGCAACCAAGCACAACGCGCTAATTATTATTCATTATATATTATAACCAACGACAACGAGGACTTTAGGATTTTAGGATTAAGGTTTTTATCAATAATAAAATTACACAGAAAAACATTTGATGCATTTCAGGCAATTTTACCCATAATTACCCACTTTTCATATTCAATGGTAACTGTAGGAAAAACTTAATGTGAAATACGTGCGCAAAGTTCCTCTGCTGCACTCAAGAAACCATTCCGCCCTCGCCTACGGCTCGGGCGTAAACGTTTCTTTCGGTGCAGCAAACTGTCACTTTGCGCACTAGTTGCACAAATAACTATTATACTCCAGAGCGAAGCTCGGTCCCCCGATATTGAATCTTCATTTCCTCATTTCTATAATTATTGGAAACGTTTTTCCTTGACGGAATGAAACATTTTCACATAATTAGACATAGCTGAAGCTCTACACTATTTCCTCTTCATTTTATTATGTGTTTGATTATCTTGTTTTTCAAAATTTGAACTATGACTACGCCCCGTTTTGGAAAGCCAATTTTCTGACTCCAGCTGTTTCAAGTCTAGAACTTAGCTAAATCCCGAACTTAGAAACCGGCACTAAGTTTCTGAAGTATTAAATATGAAGTGTATGAAGTGTATTAAAATAAGTATAATAATAAAAGTGTAAAATTGATAATATAATCTAGATACAGGCAATCTAGCGGCAGAATTGAGAACTGCACCAGTAGGCAATTCAATCCACCAATCAGGAGAGAGTATGGGTAGTTTGGAGGCATGGCTTGATGCCATTGGTCCGTTATTCTATCATTCTTTCTTTCTCCTATCCTCTGTCACATTCTCAAACTCTCTCTCCCACTCACTTTTTCACTCTCACTCGCTCAATCACTCTCTCTTCCACTCTTTCTCACTCTCTCTCACTCCCTCTCTCCCACAATATATCTCTATCTGTCTGTCTCTCTCTCTCTCACTCACTCTCTCTCTCTCTCTATCTCTCTCTTTCTGTCTGTCTGTCTCTCTCTCACACTTGGTAGTGTTACACTTTGGGAGAGAGTTAGTGGGTAGGATGTTTTTAATATTGTTTCCGAAGAATGGACATTGAAATGTCCAAAGCTCCGCCAATTTATGTAGATGCATAAACAATATAATTATTATCTATAGTTATTATATTACAAATTGCTTTTCCATATCATATGCAGTTCAATAATTATTTTCTTAGTCTATATTATGTAAATTCATCTATAATTTTGCTGTACTGTAAGCTATTGTATATAAGTGTATAAGCCAGTATATATTGTAATCTACAAAAATAAAGTACTCAATCAATCTCTCTCTCTCTCTCTCTCTCATAATTGGCAATACCGTGATTTGATGTAAATTAGTGTATAAGGCAGTATATTGTAACATATATGAATGAAAAACTCTAATCTAATTTCTTTCTCACTCACTCTCTCTCACACACACACACACACACACACACACACACACACACCCACTTTCTCTCACTTTATCTCTCTCATTTCTTTGCAACTCTGTCATTTCCTCAATGCTGTCTCTTGCAAAACTCAATCCATTTTAGTCAAGAATCTCTTCTCCTTCTTCTTCTTCTTCTTTTTCTTCTTCTCCTTTCCTCTTCCTCCCCTTCTTCACTGCTTCTTCTTCTTCTTCTTCTTCTTCTTCTTCTTTTTCTTCTTCTTCTTCTTCTTCTTCTTCTTCTTCTCCTCCTTCTCAATACTCTTGTTCTTCTTCTTCTTTTTCTTCTTCCTCTTCTCCATTGCTCCTCCTTCTTCTTCACCATTCTCACTTAGCTCTTCTAGAGCCATCAATCTAGCCAGTTAGCTGTAGCCAATTTCTTGGCTCTAATCTACAAACTAATTACATCGTCACTTACACACCAACTCTCTCTCAAACACTCTCTCTAACTCGCTCACTCTCTCTCCCCTTTCTCTCTCACACTCTCTCTCAGACCATCTATCTTCCTCTTCCTCTTCTGCCATTACACTCATTTCTCATCTCTCATGTATCTCTCTTGTCTACAATGTATCTCTCATCTCTCTTGTATCGTTATTATTGTTCTCTCTTCACACTTTGAAATTAAATCTTGACTAACGAATGTCTCCCAGCAAAAGACACCACAATTAGCAAATCGAATGGTAATGAAATGAGCTCATTAATCATTGTAAATTGCTGGTGAATTTAATAGATTGAGGCCCGGTTGCACAAAAGCCGGTTAAATTTTAACCGTGATTAATTCCGCGAGAACCAATCAGAGAAGCCGTTTTATCAAAAACGCATTTTCTGATTGGTTCTCGTGAAGTTAATCACGGTTAAAATTTAACCGGCTTTTGTGCAACCAGGTCTATGTGTAAATATTGACCAAAAATTGAGTTTTGTCTATAGTGAGGTCCACGTTATAATGGCAGTGGATAAAGATAGAAGAATGACGATGCCGATTCTCTGCATTGATCAATTATATTTCTACACTGTAGAAAACATAATTGGCATCGTTGTGGACCTAGGAAAGGATAGTATCACCGGCTTTGTCGAATGATAGACAAGGATAGCAAAACCAAAGTTGATTGAATACTGTCATTATAACGTGGACCTCACTTTTAGTGATAAAGGTGTGAAAGTATCACTTATTATCACTATTTACCTGAAAACTGTGATAGCAGAGCCAAGACACATATTCAAGTCATAAAAATCTGGTGTGGCGCACTCACACAACTCTCCTTGCCGTTATGGAAACCGATCACCTGACGCTAGTGTTCACGCGCATCTCAAGCCTACTATTCAAAGATCTGAGCCAGCTGGTGACAGGACAATACGCTGGAGACATACAAGGTCTGCTATCTCTTCATAGTGAATGATTTGATAGAATCAACAGTTTGCAATTGAATAATCACATTTTCTCGAATTACGAGCTTATTTCCATTTCTAGGTGGAAATGTTACAAAACATTAATTGAAGAGATTTTCATGCTCAATCCTTTCCACTCGAATTTCTTCGTTTGAATTGTATCTGAAGCCTGATACTTGGGGATCGAAAATCAAACTTTGCATAGATGGGGCGGAGCTCCTGAAATTTTTACAGATATGGGACTTGTGGCAGTTGATAGAGCTTATCAATGTCTATTATAGTTATTAAATTTTATCGAAATCGTTGGAGCCGTTTTCTGGAAAATCGCTAAAAACCTCGTTCCTGACAACATTTTCGATATTACAGCCGCCATCTTGAATTATTGCATTTGATTGAAATTGTTCGTGTCGGATACTTATAGTGTAAGGACCTCAAGTTCCAAATTTCAAGTCATTCCGTTGATTGGGAGATGAGATATCGTGTACACAGACGCACATACACTCATACACACACACACACACACCACACACACACACCACACACACACACACACACACACACCACACCACACACACACACACACACACACACACAACACACACACACACACACACACACAGTCGATATAGTCCAGTCAATATAGACTTAAAAAAGGGGGTGTGCTTGCAATTTATATTGTAGTTCTGATTTTTCAATATATTATCATGAGGGAAGATGAGAGAAGTCTAGAATCAATTTATTCATGCAAAATTTCCTTTTGCTAGATACAGGTGTCCCAAAAACCTCATATTTTCGGTTCATTTTCCAGTTTTCAGCTTTCTCTGAGAAATCCAGTCATCGGACACAAAACTTTGCTTCCGTCTTTTTTCAAGATTATGAAATTCAGAATAGAATTATATCAATTGAAACTCTCAATCTCCAATAAGGACTGAGTAATATTTTTTCAAAAATGAGTAGAATTGAAATAAAAAATCAATTTTGATTAATTTCAGTTTTTTTCGATTGTTACCATTCAAATGTTTAATTTGAAATCCCTCTGGGCGTATTCTTGTGCTCTACAATCTGAGATCAGGTAGAGCGCTCTATCTCATATAGATTACCAGGAACACCTGACAACAATGCTCCTTGTATTGTGAAGTGTGTTTTGAGGAAGAAGAAATATAAGAAGGGAAGGAGAAGAAAAGAAGAATGAGGAAGAGGGAATGCAGATTGATAATGAAGAGAACAAAAATAGAAATGTGAGAATTGGCAGCCTACGTTTTTAATAAAACATACACAAACCGCCTGAAGCAGAACAACTCACGGGAAAACATTGCTGTTTCAAGGGGTTTCACAGAGAGAGAAAGAGCAAAACAGTGGAATATGCGTGGGGAGAGATAGAGTGAGAGAGAGACAGTGCGAATGTGAGAGTAGTAGAGTGTGGAAAAAATGTTTGCACAACTTTTTAATATGCGAGTATGAATATTAATAGTGGAGGGAATTTTAATTACAGCGGATCAAGGTGAACCTCTCTCTCTAGCTCCCTGCAGTTCATCTCTCTCTAGCTCCCTGCAGTTTATCCCTCTCCTTTCCCCATCATATTCACAATACTCTTCACTCTCTTACTCTCTTTCCTATCCCTGTTTCCACTCGTTGAACGAATGAGTGAATAGAGTGGTAAAAGAACGAGAAGAAGTAGAAGAACAAAATAGAAGAAGATAGCAGATGGGGAAGGAGTAAAATGGTGGAGACGGAAATGGAGTGAAAGAAGAAGAATAAGAAAATGAAGAAGAGGGAGTAGGAGGTGAAAGAGATGGAAGATAAAGAAGTTGGAGAAGGAGAAAAAGCAGATGAAGAATTAGGAGATGGAGAAGAGGAAGGATAAGAAGAAGAAGAGGAAGAAGAAGATGTGGAAGTCAAAGAAGATGGCAGATGGTGGAAGAGTGAATGGTGGGGAAGAAGGAGAAGATGGAGAGGGAGAAGGAGAAAAAAAGAATAAGGAGAAGAAGTAGAAAAAGGAGAAGATTAGGATGACAGATGGTGGAGGAGTGGGTGAAGGAGAAGCAGAAGAAGAAGTGGAAGGAAAAAAAGATGGCGGATGAAAGAAGAAGTGAATGGTGAAAAAGGAGAGAAAGAACAAGAAGAATTGAGAGAACTAGAATAAGAAGAAGTAGAAGTTGACAGAGAGAGAGAGAGAGAGTATAATTACAAAAAATTTAATTGTTTCAAGAACGGATGCTGAATTATATTGTGGAAAAAGAGATGAAGGAGTAGAATTAGAAGAAAGGGGAGATGGTGAAGAAAGAGGAGGAAAAGAAGAAGAAGGAGAATGCTCTCTTGGAATGGAAAGGTGGAAAAGGAGGCGAAGAAGGTGCTGAAGTAGGAGAAGGTGGAGAAGGAGGAGGAGGAGGAGGAGAGAGAGAAGTAGTAGGAGGAAAAGAAGAAGACGATGAGAGAGAGAGAATCATTGCAAAAAGTAAAAAATTGATTCAAGAACGGAAACGGAATTATATTGTAGAGAAATGGATAAAGGAGAGGAAAAAAAGGTGATGAAGGTGAAGAAGGAGTAGTAGGAGGGGAAGGATGACGATGTTAAGGATTTGTAGAGACAGTATGTGGAATGAGATAAAGATATAATGTAGAAAGAAGCAGTGAAAAATCAGATAGAGAGGGGAGAGTAACAAAAGAGAAGAATGATGCGTCATAATAGTCCTACACGGCAAAACAAACAGATAAGAGGAAGGAGAAGGAGAGGAGCATGAGAAGAAGGAGAAGACGACGATGAAGAAAGAGAGAATTATTGAAAATTTAAAATTAAATTGAGAAGGAGGTGAAGCAAGAGAAGGAGGAGAAGAAGGAGAGGGAGGAGAAGGAGAAGGAAGAGAAGGAGCAGAAGGAGGGGAAGAATGACGATGTCAAGGATTTGTAGAGACAGTATGTGGAATGAGATAAAGATATAATGTGGAAAGAGGCAGTGAAAAATCAGATAGAGAGGGGAGATTTACAAAAGAAGAAGAGAATGATGCGTCATAATAGTGCTACACGGCAAAACAAACAGATAAAAGTCGTTTGACTGCCCCCTCCCACCCCCGCCACACAGAGTGAGGGAAATTTCTGATTTTTATGTTGCAATCGTAAGCTTTAAAAAGGGGGTGCTTAACACTGTTCATAAAGGGGTAGGAAGAGGAAAATTGCTGCATGGAAACAAAGAAAATCGTTGTGCGAATGGTGGGAGAGAGTGAGGGAAAGAGTGTGAGAGAGACATTCAAGAGAGGAAGAAATAGAGAGAGTGAGAGAGACGTTTGAGAGAGGAAAAGAGAGAGTGAGTGAGATACGTTTGAGAGAGTAAGAGAGATTGATGTTCTAGAGAGAGTCATTCAAGAGAGGAAGAAATAGAGGGAGTGAGAGAGACGTTTGAGAGAGGAAAAGAGAGTGTGAGAGAGAGACGTTTGAGAGACGGTGAGAGAAAGAGACTTTCTAGAGAGGAAGATAGAGAGAGTGTGTGAGAGAGTGTGAGAGAAAGATACGTTTGAGAGAGAGACATTTAGAGGAAGAGAGAGGAAATGAGTGAGAGAGAGAGGAAGAAATAGAGAGAGTGAGAGAGACGTTTGAGAGAGGGAGAGAGAGAGTGTGAGAGAGACATTCAAGAGAGGAAGAAATAGAAAGAGTAAGAGAGACATTTGAGTGAGGGAGAGAGAGAGAGTGTGTGAGAGAGACTTTCAAGAGAGGAAGAAATATAGAAAGTGAGAGAGACGTTTGAGAGAGGAAGAGAGAGAGAGTATGAGAGATAGACGTTGAGAGACAGTAAGAGAGAGAGAGATGTTCTAGAGAGGAAGATAGAGAGAGTGAGTGAGAGAGTGTGAGAGAAAGAGACGTTTGAGAGAGAGAGAGACATTTAGAGGGAGAGAGAGAAAATGAGTGAGAGACATTTGAGAGAGAAAGAGTGAGTAAGAGAGGTTCTGGAGAGGGAGAGATGGTGAGTTAGAGACGTTTGATTAAAGAGAAAAAGAGGTTTGAGGGAGAAAGTGGGAGCGAGAGAGAGTGAGAACGAGAGAGACATTTGAGAACGGAAGAGAGACTGGCTTATACACTTATATACAATAGCTTACAATACAGCAAAATTATAGATGAATTCACATAATATAGAATAAGAAAATAATTATTGAACTGTATATGATATGAAAAAGCAATTTGTAATATAATAACTATAGATAATAATCATATTGTTATGCATGTACATAAATTGGCGGAGCTTTGGACATATCAATGTCCATTCTAAGGAAACAATATTCAATATATCCTCCCCACTTACTCTCTACCAAATAACTCTGTACCAGAGAGGGTGAGAAATAGAGTGAGTGACGTTTGATAGAGGAAGAGAGAGAGAGTGAGAGAGGGTTGAAAATATGAAATTGGACGTCCCAAAAAATACGAAAGTGGGTGTGAATCGCCTACACGTTACATGTACAGTAACCAATCAAATATTGCCATTATAACGTGGACCTCACTATGGGAAAATGATACTGTATAAACACAATATGATACAGTATCATCTCAACTCGATACACAACACCATTACGTGATACAAAACAGTGTAGAGCTGGAAGATGATAGCGCTATCTGCTTTGTGGAATGATAGAGAAGGATAGCAACGCCAATGTTAATCGAATACTGCCATTATAACGTGGACCTCACTTGAGGAAGATGATACAGTATGATACAGTATCATCTCAACTTGATACACAACTCCATAGTTTGATAAAAAACCTCCAAAATTTGGCAACAGTGTAGAGCTGAAAGATGATAGCGCTATTGGAATGATAGACAAGGATAGTAACACCAACGTTAATCAAATACTGCCATTATGACGTGGACCTCACTATAGGGAGATCATACAGTATCAACAAAATATGATACAGTATCATCCGAGCTTACTACACAGAACCATAATTTGATACAAAACTTCCAAACATTGGCAACGGTGTAGAGCTAGAAGATGATAGCGCTATCTGCTTTGTGGAATGATAGACAAGGTCAGCAAGACCAATGTTAATCAAATACTGCCATTATAACGTGGACCTCACTATAGGAAGATGATACAAATATCACTATAATATGATACAGTATCAACACAATATGATACAGTATCATCTGAGCTTGATTCATAACACAAGAATCTGACACAAAACTTCAAACTTTGGCAACAGTGTAGAGGTAGGAAAGGATAGCGCTATCTGCTTTGTCGAATGATAGACAAGGATAGCAACACCAATGTTAATCAAATACTGCCATTATAACGTGGACCACACTATAGGAAGATGATACAGTATCAACACAATATGATACAGTATCATCCGAGCTTGATACACAACACCATAACTTGATACAAAACTTCCAAACATTGGCAACGGTGTAGAGCTAGAAGATGATAGCGCTATCTGCTTTGTGGAATGATAGACAAGGATAGCAACACCAATGTTAATCAAATACTGCCATTATAACGTGGACCTCACTATAGGAAGATGATACAGTATTAACAAAATATGATACAGTATCATCCGAGCTTGATACACAACACCATAATTTGATACAAAACTCCTAAACATAGGCAACAATGCAGAGCTAGAGAAGGATAGTGCTTTATGGTTTCTGGGATGATAGACAAGGATAGTAACACCAACGTTAATCAAATACTGCCATTATGACGTGGACCTCACTATAGGGAGATCATACAGTATCAACAAAATATGATACAGTATCATCCGAGCTTACTACACAGAACCATAATTTGATACAAAACTTCCAAACATTGGCAACGGTGTAGAGCTAGAAGATGATAGCGCTATCTGCTTTGTGGAATGATAGACAAGGTCAGCAAGACCAATGTTAATCAAATACTGCCATTATAACGTGGACGTCACTATAGGAAGATGATACAAATATCACTATAATATGATACAGTATCAACACAATATGATACAGTATCATCTGAGCTTGATTCATAACACAAGAATCTGACACAAAACTTCAAACTTGGCAACAGTGTAGAGGTAGGAAAGGATAGCGTTATCTGCTTTGTTGAATGATAGACAAGGATAGCAACACCAATGTTAATCAAATACTGCCATTATAACGTGGACCACACTATAGGAAGATGATACAGTATCAACACAATATGATACAGTATCATCCGAGCTTGATACACAACACCATAACTTGATACAAAACTTCCAAACATTGGCAACGGTGTAGAGCTAGAAGATGATAGCGCTATCTGCTTTGTGGAATGATAGACAAGGATAGCAACACCAATGTTAATCAAATACTGCCATTATAACGTGGACCTCACTATGGGAAGATGATACAGTATCAACACAATATGATACAGTATCATCTGAGCTTGATACACAACACCATAATTTGATACAAAACTCCTAAACATAGGCAACAATGCAGAGCTAGAGAAGGATAGTGCTTTATGGTTTCTGGGATGATAGACAAGGATGGCAACACTAATGTTGATCAAATACTGCCATTATAACGTGGACCTCACTATAGGAAGATGATACAGTATCAACACAATATGATACAGTATCATCTGAACTTGATACACAACACCATAATTTGATACAAAACTTCCAAACTTCGCCAACAGTGCAGAGCTAGAGAAGGATAGTGCTTCATGGTTTCTGAAATGATAGACAAGGATGGCAACTCCAACGTTAATCAAATACTCCCATTATAACGTGGACCTCACTATAGGACGATGATACAGTATCAACACAATATGATGCAGTATCATCCGAGCTTGATACATAACACCATAACTTGATACGAAACTTCCAAACTTTGACAACAGTGCAGTGGTGGGAAAGGATAGTGCTATCTGCTTAGTGGAATGATAGACAAGGATAGCAACACCAACGTAATCAAATACTGCCATTATAACGTGGACCTCACTATGGGAAGATGATACAGTATCAACACAATATGATACAGTATCATTTGAACTCGATACACAACACTATAATTTGATACAAAACTTCCAAACTTCGCCAACAGTGCAGAGCTAGAGAAGGATAGTGCTTCATGGTTTCTGAAATGATAGACAAGGATGGCAACTCCAACGTTAATCAAATACTCCCATTATAACGTGGACCTCACTATAGGACGATGATACAGTATCAACACAATATGATGCAGTATCATCCGAGCTTGATACATAACACCATAACTTGATACGAAACTTCCAAACTTTGACAACAGTGCAGTGGTGGGAAAGGATAGTGCTATCTGCTTAGTGGAATGATAGACAAGGATAGCAACACCAACGTTAATCAAATACTGCCATTATAACGTGGACCTCACTATGGGAAGATGATACAGTATCAACACAATATGATACAGTATCATTTGAACTCGATACACAACACTATAATTTGATACAAAACTTCCAAACTTCGCCAACAGTGCAGAGCTAGAGAAGGATAGTGCTTCATGGTTTCTGAAATGATAGACAAGGATGGCAACTCCAACGTTAATCAAATACTCCCATTATAACGTGGACCTCACTATAGGACGATGATACAGTATCAACACAATATGATGCAGTATCATCCGAGCTTGATACATAACACCATAACTTGATACGAAACTTCCAAACTTTGACAACAGTGCAGAGGTGGGAAAGGATAGTGCTATCTGATTTGTGGAATGATAGACAAGGATGGCAACACCAATGTTAATCAAATACTGTCATTATAACGTGGACCTCACTGAAGGATGATGATACAGTATCAACACAAAAGGATACAGTATCATCTGAACTTGATACACAACACCATAATTTGATACAAAACTTCCAAACTTCGCCAACATTGCAGAGCTAGAGAAGGATAGTGCTTTATGGTTTCTGGGATGATAGACAAGGATGACAACACCAATGTTGATTAAATACTGTCATTATAACGTGGACCTCACTGAAGGATGATGATACAGTATAAACACAATATGATACAGTATTATCTGAACTTGATACCATCTTGAACACCATAATTCGAAACGAAACTTCCAATTTTGACAACAGTGCAGAGGTGGGAAAGGATAGTGCTATCTGCTTTGTGGAATGATAGACAAGGATAGCAACACCAATGTTAATCAAATACTTCCATTTTAACGTGGACCTCACTATAGGAAGATGATACAGTATCATCTCAACTTGATACACAACTCCATAGTTTGATACAAAACTTCCAAACTTTGGCAACAGTGCAGAGGTAGGAAGGATAGTCCTATCTGCTTTGTGGAATGATAGACAAGGATAACAACACCAATATTGATCAAATACTGCCATTATAACGTGGACCTTATTTTAGGTGGTGAATGGAACAAAAACATCGGTTTTGTGATTATTCAGTAAGGGAGATTCTAATCTCTCACCCCCCTACACCAAACCAAGCATCCATTTTCACCCCTGTTGTTTTGGGGATGTTTTTCTTCCTGGTGTTTTAAAGGTTTTAATGGAACAGTCTATCGCTCTATGGTGAGGTCCACGTTATAATGGCAGTATTTGATCAACATTGGTGTTGCCATCCTTGTCTATCATTCCACAAAGCAGATAGCGCTATCATCTTCCAGCTCTACACTGTTGCCAAAGTTTGGATATTTTGTATCAAACTATGATGTTGTATATCAAGCTCAGAGGATACTGTATCATATTGTGTTGATACTGTATCATCATACTATGGTGAGGTCCACGTTATAATGGTAGTCAGTGTTCGATTAACATTGGCGTTGCTATCCTTGTCTATCATTCAACAAAGCAGATAGCGCTATCCTTCCCTACCTCTGCACTGTTGCCAGAGTTTTGAAGTTTCGTATCAAACTATGGAGTTGTGTATCAAGTTGAGATGATACTGTATCATATTGTGTTGATACTGTATCATCTTCCCATAGTGAGGTCCACGTTATAATGGCAGTATTTGATCAACATTGGTGTTGTTATCCTCGTCTATCATTCCACAAAGCAGATAGCGCTATCTTCTTCCAGCTCTACACTGTTGCCAAAGTTTGGTTATTTTGTATCAAATTATGGAGTTGTGTATCAAGTTGAGATGATACTGTATCATCTTCCTCTAGTGAGGTCCACGTTATAATGGCAGTCAGTATTTGATCAACATTGGTGTTGCTTTTGTGTTGATACTGTACCATCTTACTTTGGTGAGGTCCACGTTATAATGGCAGTCAGTGTTCGATTAACATTGGTGTTGCTATCCTTGTCTATCATTCCACAAAGCAGATAGCGCTATAATCTCCCAGCTCTGCACTGTCGCCAAAGTTCATAAGTTTTGTATCAAATTATGGAGTTGCGTATCACGCTTGGATGATACTGTATAATTTTGTGTTGGATATGTATAATCCTCCTATAGTGAGGTCCACGTTATAATGGCAGTACTCGATTAAAATCGGTGTTGCTATCCTTGTCTATCATTCCACAAAGCAGATAGCGCTATCATCTTCTACCTCTGCACTGTTGCCAAAGTTCATAAGTTCTGTATCAAATTATGGGTTTGTATATCAAGCACAGATGATACGGTATCACATTGTGTTGATACTGTATCATCTTCCAATAGTGAGGTTCACGCTAAAATTGCAGTATTTGATCAACATTTGTGTTGCTATCCTTGTCTATCATTCGACAATGCAGATAGCGCTATCATCTTCTAGCTCTACACTGTTGCTAAAGTTTGGATATTTTGCATCAAATTATGGTGTTGTGTTTCAAGCTCAGATGATACAGAATCATATTGTGTTGATACTGTATCATCTTCCTCTAGTAAGGTCTACGTTTAGATGGCAGTATTTGATCAACATTGGTTTTGCTATCCTTGTCTATCATTCCACAAAGCAGATAGCGCTATCATCTTCCAGCTCTACACTGTTGCCAGAGTTTGGAAGTTTCGTATCAAAATATGGTGTTTAGATGACACAGTATCATATTGTGTTGATACTGTATCATCTTCCTATAGTGAGGTCTACGTTGTAATGGCAGTATTTGATTAACATTGGTGTTGCTATCCTTGTCTATTATTCCACAAAAAAGATAGCACTTAACTATTGCTAAAGTTTGGATGTCTTGTATCAAGTTATGGTGTTTTGTATCAAGTTAAGATGATACAGTATCATATTGTGTTGGATATGTATCATCTTCCTATAGTGAGGTCCACATTATAAAGCAGTATATGATTAACATTGGTGTTGTTATCCTTGTCTATCATTCCAGAAACCATATAGCACTATCCTTATCTAGCTCTGCACTGTTGGCAGAGTTTGAAGTCTCGTATCAAACTATGGAGTTGTGTATCAAGTTTAGATTATACTGTATCATCTTCCTATAGTTAAGTCCATGTTATAATGGCAGTATTGGATTAACATTGGTGTTGCTATCCTTGTCTATCATTCCACAAAGCAGATAGCGTTATTCTTTTCTAGCTCTTCACTGTTGCCAGAGTTTGGGAGTTTTTTTCAAACTATGGTGTTGTGTATCAAGCTCAGATGATACTGTATCATATTGTGTTGATACTGTATCATCTTCCTATAGTAAGGTCCACGTTATAATGGTAGTATTCGATTAACATTGGTGTTGCTATCCTTGTCTATCATCCTACAAAACAGATAGCGCTATCCTATCCTACATCTGCATTGTTGAAAAAGTTTGGAAGTTTTGTATCAATTTATGTCCTAATAGTCCATATCACCCTCTCTCTCTCACTCTTTCTCCATCTATCAGGATCTCGATTTCCCTCTTATTCATTATCTCTCTCTCCTGTTTGGTAGAGAGTTGGTGGGGAGGATATATTGAATATTTTTTCCTTAGAATGGACATTGATATGTCCAAAGCTCCGCCAATTTATGTACATGCATAACAATATGATTATTATCTATAGTTATTATATTACAAATTGCTTTTTCATATCATATACAGTTCAATAATTATTTTCTTAGTCTATATTATGTAAATTCATCTATAATTTTGCTGTATTGTAAGCTATTGTATATAAGTGTATAAGCCAGTATATATTCTAATCTACATAAATGAAGTACTCGATCAATCAATCAATCAGGATCTGGATTTCCCTCTTACTCATTATCTCTCTCTCCCTCGCTTTTTTCAACCCGACCCCAAACACTCTCTTTCTCTTCATGTTCCTAACTCATTCTCTCTCTGTTTCTCTCTCGATCTACGGTCTAGTGCTTGAGGGTACTTTCTCTTCTTGTTTCTCACTCACTCACTCATTCTCTCTCTTTCTCTCTTGACTCTCTTCTCGGTCTAGTGGTTGAGGGGAGGGTATCTTCATTACCCTCTCTAAGAATAGACATCTATAGTGAGGTCCACGTTATAATGGCAGTGGATAAAGATAGAAGAATAGCGATGCCGATTCTCTTCATAATTTAATTATATTTCTACACTGTCAAAAACATACTTGGCATCGTTGTGGACCGAGAAAAGGATAGTACCACCGGCTTTGTCAAATGATAGACAAGGATAGCAAACAAAGTTGATCAAATACTGTCATTATAACGTGGACCTCACTATAGCGGTCTAAACTTCACCGTTTCATGTGAAAAAATTACAGTAATATAAATATTTGCACATTTTATCATATTTCTTTACTCAATATTATTGTGAAACTCTTTAGTCTGTATATGATCCGCCATTTTTTTCAATGCTATAGTGAGGTCCACGTTATAATGGTAGTGGAGAAAGATAGGAGTCCAACGTTGCCGATCCTCTGTCTTGTCAATGCCTTCTATGGTCGGTAGCTGAGACAGGTTTATTGGTGTAATATCAACTGTTCATTCTCGTTTAAAATAATCAATTATATTTCATTTAGCATGAAATCATATTTTTCAATAATTCCATAATTGGGATAAGATATTTTGTTAATAAATTATTAATTCTACATTGTTGAAAGACGATTTGGCAACAGAGCAAAGCGAGAAAAAGATAGCGATATCCGCTTTGTTCAATGATAGACAAGGATAGCAACACCATTGATTGATTGATTGATTGATTGAGTACTTTATTTATGTAGATTACAATATATACTGGCTTATACACTTATATACGATAGCTTACAATACAGCAAAACTATAGATGAATTTACATGATGTAGACTAAGAAAATAATTATTGAACTGTATATGATATGAAAAAGCAATTTGTAATATAATAACTATAGATTATTATATTGTTATGCATCTACATAAATTGGCGGAGCTTTGAACATATCAATGTCCATTCTAAGGAAACAATATTCAATATATCCTCCCCACTAACTCTCTGCCAAAAAGTTCTCTCTCTCTACCTCTCTCTCTCAACAGAGTAGATGCATTACAATATAATTATCTATAGTTATTATATTACAAATTGCTTTTTCATATCATATACAGTTCAATAATTATTTGCTTAGTCTATATTATGTAAATTCATCTATAATTTTGCTGTATTGTAAGCTATTGTATATAAGTGTATAAGCCAGTATATATTGTAATCTACATAAATAAAGTACTCAATGAAGCAATCACTCTCTCTCTCTCTCCCCATGTCCCTCACTCACACACTTTCTCTCTTTCTCTCTTGACTGTCATCATGGTCAAGCTCTGAATTGAAGGAGGGGTAGGAAGAGGAAGAGGAGGAAAAGGAGGAGAAAAAGAAGGAGAAGAAGGTTGAGGATGAGTATGAATTTCAGGGTGTTGTTTTTCAACTGAATAAGAGGCTTGATGAAGGTGTTTAAAAAGGAGAACTGAGGAAGAAGAGAATGAGGAGGTGGAGGAGGAGGTGGTGTAGGAGAAGGAGAAGGTGGAGGAGGAGGAGAAGAAGAAGGAGGAGAAGCTGGAGGAGGAGTATGGATATCAGTGACTTGTTTTTCAACTGAGTAGGAGGATTGGAGGAGACATTTGAAGAGGAGAAGTATGATTGATTGATTGATTGATTGATTACTTTATTTATGTAGATTACAATATATACTGGCTTATACACTTATATACAATAGCTTACAATACAGCAAAATTATAGATGAATTTACATAATATAGACTAAGAAAATAATTATTGAACTGTATATGATATGAAAAAGCAATTTGTAATATAATAACTATAGATAATAATCATATTGTTATGAGGAAGAGGAAGAGGAGGAGGAACAGGAGGAGGTTGAGGAGGATACGAAGGTAGAGGATGAGGAAGAGGAGAAGAAGGAGAAGAAGAACAAGGAGGAGAAGGTAGAGGAGGAGTATGAATTTCAGGGAGTTGTTTTTCAACCACGTGGGAGGCTTGGAGAGGACGTTTGGAACGGAGAAGTATAGAAGAGGAAGAGGAGGAGGAAGAAAAGGAGGATAAGGAGGAGGATGAGGTGTGGGAGGATAAGGAGGAGGAGGAGTAGGAGGGTGGGGAAGAGGGGGAGGATGAATTTCAGGGAGTTTTTTTTCAACTACGTGGGAGGCTTGGAGAGGACGTTTTGAACGGAGAAGTAAAGAAGAGGAGAAGGAGGAGGAAGAGAAGGAGGAGGATAGGGATGAGGATGAGGTGGAGGAGGATAAGGAGGAGGAGGAGGAGAAGGTAGGAGAGGAGTAGGAAGAGTATGAATATCAGGGAGTTGTTTTCCAACTGAGTAAGAGGAGAAGTTTGATGAAGAGAAAGAGAAGGGGGAGTAGGATTGATTGATTGATTGAGTACTTTATTTATGTAGATTACAATATATACTGGCTTATACACTTATATACAATAGCTTACAATACAGCAAAATTATAGATGAATTTACATAATATAGACTAAGAAAATAATTATTGAACTGTATATGATATGAAAAAGCAATTTGTAATATAATAACTATAGATAATAATTCTATTGTAATGCATGTACATAAATTGGCGGAGCTTTGGACATATGATGAAGAGGAAGAGGAGGAGGAATAGGAGGAGGTTGAGGAGGATACGAGGATAGAGGATGAGGAAGAGGAGAAGAAGGAGAAGAAGAACAAGGAGGAGAAGGTAGAGGAGGAGTATGAATTTCAGGGAGTAGTTTTTCAACTACGTGGGAGGCTTGGAGAGGACGTTTGGAACGGAGAAGTAAAGAAGAGGAAGAGGAGGAGGAAGAAAAGGAGGAGGATAGTGAGGAGGATGAGGTGGAGGAGCATAAGGTGGAGGAGGAGAAGGAGTGAGAGGAAGAGGAGGAGGATGAATTTCAGGGAGTTGTTTCTCAACTGAATAAGAGGAGATTTGAAGAGGAGAAGTATGATGAAGAGGAAGAGGTTGAGGAGTAGGAGGAGGAGGAGGAGAAGAGGGGTAAGGAAGAGGAGTAGAATGAGGAGGAGGAGGAACAGAAGGGGGAGGAGGTAGGGGAGAAGTTATTATTTCTCTCTCTCTATTTATTTCATGGAGTTGTTTTTCAAGCTTTGGGAGGACGTTTGGAAAAGAGAAGTATGAGGAAGAGGAAGAGGAGAAGGAGAAGGAGGAGGATGATGAGGAGTATGACGAGGAGGTGGAGTAGAAGGAGAAGAAGAAGGAGAAGGCTAAAGAGGAGCCCAGGTGTGATATAATCTCTATATTGCAGTGCCAACATCCTTGTTTTCAAATGTGGCTTTGGAGGTCCATCCCTTTTAATATAGCGACAAACGTAATGTTGGAAAAGGACTCAACTCTGTATAGTGAGGTAGGAAAGTTTTGTATCAAATTATGGTGTTTTGTATCATATAGTGTTGATACTGTATCATGTTTCATAACATGCTCCCCACAACAGAATATAGTCAGGTCCACGTTATAATGACAGTGGATAAAGATAGAAGAATAGCGATGCCGATTCTCTGCATCAATTAATTATATTTCTACACTGTCAAAAACATAATTGACATCGTTGTGGACCTAGAAAAGAATAGTACAACCGGCTTTGTCGAATGATAGACAAGGATAGCAAAAGTGAAGTCTACGTTATAATGACAGTGGATAAAGATAGAAGAATAGCGATGCCGATTCTCTGCATTAATTAATTATATTTCTACACTGTAAAAAACATAATTGGCATCGTTGTGGACCTAGAAAAGGATAGTACCACCGGCTTTGTCGAATGATAGACAAGGATAGCAAAAGTGAGGTCTACGTTATAATGACAGTGGATAAAGATAGAAGAATAGCGATGCCGATTCTCTGCATTAATTAATTATATTTCTACACTGTCAAAAACATAATTGGCATCGTTGTGTACCTAGAAAAGGATATTACCACCGGCTTTGTCGAATGATAGACAAGGATAGCAAAAGTGAGGTCTACGTTATAATGACAGTGGATAAAGATAGAAGAATAGCGATGCCGATTCTCTGCATTAATTAATTATATTTCTACACTGTCAAAAACATAATTGGCATCGTTGTGTACCTAGAAAAGGATGATACCACCGGCTTTGTCGAATGATAGACTAGGATAGCAAAACCAAAGTTGATCAAATACTGTCATTATAATGTGGACCTCACTATAGTGAGTCCCACGCTATGACGTCACTGGGTATCATAGGACCACAGAGTTGTCTTGTTTCTTACTCTATCTCTCCCATATAGCTGCCTATAGTGAGGTCCACGTTATAATGGCAGTGTTTGAATAAAGCCGTGCAAAGGCTAAAAATAAACTTTTTACTCGTGATTTTTTTTTAAGTTTTTCGATTTGTAATATCATTGAGCTATCAAAATTGAAGAGTTTTCTAGGGAAAACATTTTTCTCTGATCATTACTTTTCAAGATATGAGCGCCTTAAGTTCAAATTTTGAGACAGAACATTTCAAATTCGGTATAAGATAAATCCATGAGATTCAGAGGATAGATTCTTCATGGTATTGTTGATCTAGTAAGATAAAAATTTTCTGAGAATATCAAATTTCTTCTTCTTCTTCTTGCCTTCATGGTTTAGGCTTTTGCCTGTTCCGACTCACAACAGCATTCTACAAAAAATTTAAATGTTTTGGAGGAATATATTATATCTAAAATTTATAGCTTATACAAGTATAAAATGTTATTAATTTTGAATTTCTTTATCAGCTTTTCCTATATTCTTATTTGATTTCCTCTATTGCCATCTTTTCCGAGGTCTACCAATGTCTCTTTTTCCTATCGGATGGTAATTTAAAATTTTTGAAGGAATTCTTTCCGTTGGCATTCTTATAATATGTTCCCTCCACTCGTTTCGATGACATACAACTTTTTCATTCATGTTGAAGGCACCCAATTCTCTTCTTATTTCTCCATTTCCTATGTGGTCCCGTCTGTCACAGCCCTTCGTTCTGCGTAGGAATCTCATTTCTGCTGCCTGCAGCCTGCTCTCCTGTGATTTCGTGGTGATCCATGATTCACTTCCATACAGGAGAACAGGGGCAGCCATCACTCTGTAGAACTTCATTATAGTTTCTGAATATCAATTTTTAAGATAGTAATTCAAATTTACTAAAAATAACCAAAAATAACTTCTGGTTGAGTTATTTTTGGTTATTTCCAGTAAATTGAATAACTTTTTCAAGAATTGATATTTTCGGAAAATTTCAACAAGAAAATATCAATTTTCAAGATAGTTATTCAATTTACTGAAAAAAACAATAAAAAACTTTTGGTTGAGTTGGTTTTGGTTATTTCCTGAAAATTGAATAACTTTTCCAAAAATTAAATATTTTCGAAAATTTTTGTTTCACTAGATCAACAACACCATGAAGAATCCATCCTCTAGATCTCCCGGATTTATCTCTTACCGAATTTGAAATGGTTTGTCCCAAAAATTCAAACTTAATTCGCTCATATCTCAAAAAGTAATGATCGAAAAAAAATTTTCCTGAGAAAACTTTTCCGTTTGATAGCTTGATGGAGTTTATTTCTAGCCTTTGCACAGCCTTAACGTGGTATTGCTATCCTCGTTTATCATTCAACAAAGCGGATTGCGCTATCTTTCTCTCGCTTTGCTCTGTTAACAGATCGTCTTTTATCAATGTGGAATTAATATTCAATTTAAAAATAATTCATCATGATCATGAAAATTTGAAATATATAATTTCTCGCTTAATAAAATATAATTGATTATTTTAAACGAGAATGAACAGTATTAATATTACATCAATAAACCTGTATCAGCTACCGTCTATAGAAGGTATTGACAAAACAGAGGTTCTGCAAAGTATATATTTTTTGACAAAAATAGAATAAAATCTATCATTTTTAACAGAAACAAACAGTTGATATTACATTCCATAAACCTTTCAGCTATCCTGCATAGGAGCAGAGAACCGGCATCGCTGTTCCACTATCTTTCTCCACTGCCATTATAACGTGGACCTCTCTATATACTTCAGTCTCAAGCTACCTGCAATATCTTCCAAAGCATTCTGTCGAGACGTTCCATCATTTTCCAATTGGAAAACCTTTCACCTCTGAAGAAAACCCCTTCGGCTACAATTTTCAGGGTTTTTGGCAACACTCCACTGCGTTTTCTTGAGTTTTTCTCTGAGTTTTTCCGGGGGAAAATGAAAAATCACCGATTATTTATTGTAGTATTGAAGGGTTGTCGTGGAGCAAACTCGGACCAACTGTTACCCTGATGTAACGTAGTTTTTCCTCTGTGGAAATTCTCACTTTTTTTGTATACTGTCACTCTCTCTCTCTCTATTTGGTAGAGAGTTAGTGAGGAGGATATATTTAATATCGTTTCCTTAGAATGGACATTGATATGTCCAAAGCTCCGCCAATTTATGTAGATGCATAACAATATAATTATCTATAGTTATTATATTACAAATCGCTTTTTCATATCATATACAGTTCAATAATAATTATTGAACTGTATATGATATGAAAAAGCGATTATTATTTTCTTAGTCTATATTATGTAAATTCATCTATAATTTTGCTGTATTGTAAGCTATTGTATATAAGTGTATAAGCCAGTATATATTGTAATCTGAACACATAAATAAAGAATCAATCAATCTACAGTGGGACATTGTTCATTCGTATTCCGACTGATTATCCAATGAACTGAGCTATAGTTGACCGAGCGAAGTGAGGTCTAAAGGTGTGTACAGACATACGCGCCGCAAAGATGAGCAATTCACTCTCAATCAGCTGATTATATCTGTATTTTTACAGAACCGGTACTAGTAGTTCTGTGAACAGTAGACCTCACACAGTATTAGTGCGGCTCCGCCCCCTGGACCCCCGACTGGATCGTCAAGGAATGAGACCAGCAGGCTCGCTTCTTTTGCCTGCATTTTTCATTTGAGCATTTTTATCATATGTTAGGACAATCCAGTCGGGGGTCCAGACTAAACGTCTGGCTAAACGGATATGGCGAGCGAAGCGAACCTGACAGATAGTAATATAATATTCCCAGGAATAGCTTTGATTGAAGTAGCAGTGCCCAATCAATTTATCCGCGATAAATGCATTTCAATCTTCAACTTGGTGCCAACCTAACAAAGTCAACTCAACTTAATGCCAACCTGACAAAATTATTAATTTAGTTGCCAGTTAACAACTGTTTCGAAGAGGTACTCTATCTAGATTATAGATCTATAATAACATATGATATGGAAATTCCAATTATAATTAAGAGATTGGGAGAAGTAGAATATACATGCTGAAAGACGAACTTTAAACCCTTAAAAACCACCCTTAGAGTTAAAATATTGCCAAAAGATTTCTTAGTGCGCCTCTAAAGGGCCAACTAAACATACCTACCAAATTTGAACGTTTTTGGTCCGGTTGATTTTTAGTTCTGCGAGTGAGTGAGTCAGTCAGTCAGTCAGTCATTCAGTCAGTGAGTGAGTGCCATTCCGCTTTTATATATATAGAAAAAGATAGATATAGTGAGATCCACGATATAATGACAGTATTAGATCAACTTTAGTTTTGCTATCCTTGTCTATCATTCACAAAGCCGGTGGTACTATCTTTTTCTAGGTCCAATACGATGCCAATCATGTTTTTGACAGTGAAGAAAAACTGCAAATCAAACTTCAATGGCGGTCTCCCAAATTTGTCCGTTTGTTGGGTGCTATTGCTGGTTCTCTGTGGTCTGTGCACTGAATTAAATTACTATGAACCAAATTTGAAAGCTCGCAAACCGTCATGGCATTTCATGGCATGAAACCAAACTCTGCATGAATTATTCATGAGACATGCTTTCCTCCCTCCACCACCTCCTTCGCTATCACCTCCTCGTCTTCCTCCTCCACCACCTTCTCCTTCTCCTTCTTGGTAGAGAGTTAGTGGTAAGGATATTTTGAATATTGTTTCCTTAGAATGGACATTGATATGTCCAAAGCTCCGCCAATTTATGTACATGCATTACAATATAATTATTATCTATAGTTATTATATTACAAATTGCTTTTTCATATCATATACAGTTCAATAATTATTTTCTCAGTCTATTTTATGTAAATTCATCTATAATTTTGCTGTATTGTAAGCTATTGTATGTAAGTTTATAAGAAAGTATATATTGTAATCTACATAAATAAAGTACTCAATCAATCAATCAATTTTTCCTCAATCACCCTCTTCTTCCTCTCCCTCTTTTTCTTCTCCCAAATCTCATTCTCCCTTTTTTCTTCTTCTTCTTCCCCTCCTATCTTCTCCTTCTTTTTCTCCTTTTTCATAGATTCTGGATATATTATCCCTAGAGCATTGTGTCTCCTTGCTACAATTGTACAATATGGTGATAGAAGAGGTGGATTGTGGAAAATATGGCAACGTTGCAATATTTTATGTTTTAACAAACACCCTCACATACACTTTGGCGTTCTCTCACTCATTCTCTCTCTCATACCTATTATCTTATTAAATACTCGCTCACTCTCACTCTCTCAAAGTACCCACTTCTATCTCACACACATTTTCGTGGCGTACCCTCTCATTCACTCACACACATTCTCCTACTCTCTCTCACACACACACTCACTCTCTCTCACTCTATCTCTCTCACCCATCCATTCAGTTTAGAACGGAAGTCATATGTTGGGAGAGAAAGAAAAGCAATTCAGTAAAGTAGCCGACTCTACAAACTCTTATGAAATATTATATTCCTAGAGTAGGAGAAAGCTTGGCATCTATAGTGAGGTCCACGTTATAATGGCAGTGGAGAAAGATAGGAGAACAACGTTGCCGATCCTCTGTCTTGTCGATGTCCTCTATAGACGGTAGTTTATACAGGTTTATTGATGTAATATTAACTGTTCATTCTCGTTTAAAATAATCAATCCTTCTTTATTGAGCAAGAAATTATATTTTTCAATAATTTCATAGTGAAAATAAAGGAACAGCGTTGCCGAGTCACTGCTTTGCCACTACCTTCTATGGACGATAGCCATACTTTTCATCCTTGTTTGAAAAAGTCAATCATAATTTTATTTTTTTACAACTGCGCGAAAAAAATAATTTACACACTCAATTCTCCTCGTGAAACAGCTCATTTCTGAGGAGAATTTTCGCTCGCTAACCATCCGCGCATGCGCAGAAGAGTTTCTCTACGCTCCCTAATCCGCTAATTGTAAGCAGCTCGCGAAAATGTCAGATCTTAACCTGAAATGTCGGTAATTGTAACTCCGCCGGTATAAGTAATTCAACAGGTTTAGGCAGTTGTAGAAAAAATGTTGTATGTAATTCGCGCGTGATGCTTCTTCATCGCTCTTGCAAAATTATCACGTGATAACTGTTTTGCGCGAGCGATAAAGTCACGCATTACGCTCTTAATACATGAATATAGTGTGGTCCACGTTATAATGGCAGTGGGTAAAAATAGAAGAATAGCGATGCCGATTCTCTGCATTAATTAATTATATTTCTACACTGTCAAAAACATAATTGGCATCGTTGTGGAACTAGAAAGGATAGTACCACCGGCTTTGTCGAATGATAGACAAGGATAGCAAAACCAAAGTTGATCAAATACTGTCATTATAACGTGGACCTCACTATAGCTATTTTGTCATTGTCATTTAATCTCAGCTGTTTTCCATATGCATGAAATTGAGCCGGTAAACAACTGTTTGCAGAACAAATAAACATATTCTTCTTTTCCTCCTTCTCCTTCTCCTCCCACTTCTTCTTGTTCTTCTTCTCCTTCTTCTCCTTCTTCTCCTTCTTCTCCTTCTTCTACTTCTACTTCTCCTTGTTCTTCTTCTTCCTCTTTTTTTTCTTCTCCTTCTTCTTCCTCTAGTCCACCTTCTTCTATTTTTTTGTTTCTCTTTTTCTTATCCTTATTCTTCTCCTTCTCCTTTTTCCTCGTCTCATTCTTGTTTTTCTTTTTTGATTTCTTCTCTCTCGTCTTCTTCGATTTCTACTTTTTCGTCTCCTTCTCCAATTCCTTCACCTTCTTCTCCGTCTTCTCCTTCTTCTCTATCACAGAACTTCTCCTCTTCCTCCTTCTTCTTCTCCTTCTTCTTCTCAATTATCTCCTCCTTCTCCATCACACAACTGCTTCCAATACTTCTTCTTTGTATGGTTCATTTTCTTTTTCTTCCTCTTCCTCTTCTTCTTCTCTATCTCCTTCTTCTCCAGCACTCAACTGCTTCTAATACTTCTTCTCTGTATGGTTCTTCTTCTTCTTCTTCTTCTTCTTCTTCTTCCTCCTTCTTCTTCTTCTTCTTCTTCTTCTCCTCCACTCGAGTTCCAATTATTAAGATGTGTTGAACATGATAATTTGTTAGGAGGGAAGCCCCTACCTCAAGTTATCAACCGGGAGTTACAAAAACATGACACTGTTCAATTCATTTATATGAAGAGTGTAACACAACTCGAAAGCTGATGTGTAAGCGAATTTCTCCTCTTCTTCTTCTTGTTTTTCTCCTTCTTCTTCGTCTCCTTCTCCTCCTTCTCCTAATTCTAAAATACAACACTTAAAGACAACACACCGATTTCAACAAAATTACTTTTCTCTTCTCAAATACATGACTAAACTTCTACTTGAGTATCTTATTCCACCTATATATTATTCTTCCCCTTTTTGTCCTTCTTCTTCTTCTTCTCCTTCATCTTCTTCTTTATCATCTTCTCATCTCCTTCTAAAATACAACAGCTGAAGATAACACACCGATTTCAACAAAATTACTTTTCTCTTCTCAAAAACATGACTAAACTTCTACTTGAGTATCTTATTCCACCTATTCTTATTCTTCCCCTTTTTCTCCTTCTTCTTCTTCTTCTTCTTCTTCTCCTTCATCATCTTCTCCTTCTCCTTCTCCTTGTATACAACATATATATATATATATATATATAACGTTTTGGTAGAGAGTTAGTGGGGATGATATATTGAATATTCTTTCCGAAGAATGGACATTGATATGTCCAAACTCCGCCAATTTATGTACATGCATTACAATATAATTATTATCCATAGTTATTATATTACAAATTGCTTTTTCATATCATATACAGTTCAATAATTATTTTGTTGGTTCATATTATGTAAATTCATCTATAATTTTGCTGTATTGTAAGCTATTGTATATAAGTGTATAAGCCAGTATATATTGTAATCTACATAAATAAAGTACTCAATCAATCAATCCTTCTTCTTCTCCTTCTAAAATACAACAGCTGAAGACAACACACATTTTTCAACAAAATTACGTTTACATTTATCAATAAATTACATTTATCTATATATATAAAAGCGAAATGTCACTCACTGACTAACTGACTCACTCACTCGCAGAACTAAAAATCTACCGGACCAAAATCGTTT